>NW_006799941.1:5440064-5501779 GCF_000485575.1 Poecilia formosa
TATGGACTCCTTTATAAACCATCATGGTCTTCTTTGTTAAATCACAAATATTTGTATATGACAAAATCTTTTGGAAAGCTGAGTTCAGTTTCACAAGCCACACCCGGGGATAGTTTCTGCCATTTCTGAAGAATCGATAAATAAATTAAACTTAAATAGAAGCTCCCTGACAACACTAAGTAGGCCAAAAGACTTCAATAAGCATAGCATAGAACAGAAATATGTATTATTGTAACTTAGTGCAGAAATTCAGGTGTACCAGCAGCGGAGTGACAGGCAAATGGAAGCATCATGCTGTGATCTGAAGCAATTCAAGAACAGATTCCTCTGGAGTGATTTCTAAGGCTTTTGAGTTCAAGTGAATCGCAGCGAGTCATTATCAACAAATGGAGAAACACGAAGCAGTGGTGAAGCAGCCCACCAAATTGTTCCACATAAACAATTAATTAGTAACAAAAGAACCTAGAACATCCTGAAGGCCTCACCTGTGTCAGCAATAGTCAGGTTTCATGAGAGTTTCAAGGCCAGAATCACTGCTGACCAAACAGAACACAAAGACCTATCTCATATTTGGCAAAAAAATAAATAAATAAATAAATCTTGATTGTTCCCAAGACCTTTGTGAAGACATTCAGTGGATTTTCCAGGTAATAGTGGAACTTTTTGGTGCATTTAAAGTAAAGCTAAAAGTTTCAGAATAAACATCATACCTGCAGTCAAACATGGAGCTGAGAGTAAAATGATCTGGAGCTCTGGCTACCTCAGGAACCTGAGAGCTTGACAAAATTAATGGAAATTGTAAATTCTGCTTTCTAGCAGAAATTTCTGAGGGAGAATATCTGGCCACCGCTTAGTGATGGAGCAGGACAAATGAATCTGAGTGGTCTAGTAAAAAGTCAGATTTAAATTTAACTGAGTCATCAGGGTTTGACATTAAGCAGTCTGTAATTGTTCAAAAATTCTTCACTGCTGCTGCATTAAAACATTCATGCAGAGAAGAGTCGGGCATTTTCCTCCATATCAAACGTCTTTGCCTGTAAATGCAAATGTGTGTTGGCAGAAAAAGGGGAAACACAACAGGATATTAGGTACTTTTTACACAGAGCTGGCTTTGTTTTGATATTTTATTCCCTTCATAAATAAAGTAATTGTTTGGAAACAATATTCTGTATCTTGTTTATATTGAATTTTACTTGATCATTTGAAAAATGATAAATTTGTATATATATATATATATATATATATACTTTTCACAGCACTGTGTGGACACACCAGCCACTTCCAATTAAACCTCCCCTCTCACTCAAGCCAACAAAACAAATAAAAGTTGTGCTTTCTACCAAATAAGTTTTGTTTTATGTTCTATTCTTTTAACCGTGTGCAACATGAGCCGAGGACAGTGACACGCTTCCCATTAGTAATCCTTTTGTTCATCTGCATAACTTCAATTTTCATAATTGCTTTGCTCAAATGGAACTGCAGGCACCTGCCCAGCAGCACTATTTGGCTGCGTTTTCCCTTATGCTGCTTTCAGATTCTGGCTAGTGATTTTTCATACTTGCATGAGAGATTTTTTTTTTTTTAAGAAGCCCTGGTAAAATATTCATCCCTTGGTTTTGCATAAATTACATTTTGCATACTTTTACAGACGTTATTAACAGCACTTTCATCTGGGATTGTGTGATTAATTTAAACCCTGAACTATGTGCCATCTATATTTTTGTTCTGCATTCTGCATTGTTACATTTATTCAGGAAAGAAGCCCAGCATTTTAGGATAGGATTTGTTTTTTTTTTCTTTCTTTCTTTTTTTTACACCTATATGTATATGGCTTCTTTTTTGGCAGGAGCATGTAACATCATCTCACGCTAGCGCACCTTTCCCTCTGATGTTCACCATATGACTTTAACCAGAGAGGATTTTCAGTTTCTGTTCAGTAATTAGACTAGATTTCCATCATTCAGGCATGGCGCACAGCATTATTAGCATTCTCGAGAGGCCATGGAGCTGATTTAACCTTGCACTTATTTTTTTCACAGTCGGAAAAATCATCAGGACGAGAGATAATGTCATTTTTTGTTTCAAGCATTATTCTCCCTTGTCACAACCTGGAGCTTACGTCACCTACAAAGCGATTCAGTCGCAGACATTTCAATTTGAGATCCTGGCTGGTAGAAGCCAATGTAACCTTGAGGATAAGATGGATGTAGCCATGGGGTATGAAAAGTGAAGCCGATGTATAAATAGCTTAAAGGGAAAGTGAGCCTCTCAATGCATATTTTTGCTTTGCCATATGTTTACCTTTTGTTTAGTATGTCAAACACACGGACCATAAATTCTCCTCGGCTTGAAAGGAAAGTAGTTCCTGCTTAAAAATGCATTTTTTTTAGGAGTAACTGGGAGATGATTTTGAAAAGAAACATCCATCCATCAGCTTTCTACACCTGCTTAGTCCTTACAGGTGCCGAGGAGGAACGTTTTTTTTTTTTATTTTTTTTTTATTTGTGCCTTTCTTTAGCAGGTAATGAGTGAAAAAGATGATGTGAAGATTTTTCTATTTTAGACTAATTTCTCTACAGAATAATATTCCTGGAGTCCTGTCTAAGTTCTCTCCATCAAACTTCAGTCTGGACTTCATGATACTTTTACAGAGCAAAGGTTTCCTCCTTCTTGCACAGCTTCCATCACAGTTAGCAGAACACACAGTCTGTTACAGGGTGTCCTAATCTCTGAACATGGCTGTACATCCCTTGTGGCCATTAAACGCCTTGGGATCCTTCAGAACGAGCTGGAGATTTTCCCTGGGAGGAGGAATGTCTGGGTAAAATTTCCTGGATCTGTTACGCTTCCTGTGTGATTGGAGGAAAGCAGAAAATGACAAATAGAAATTTATTCAAGATCCGACTTGATTGATGTTTTTTTTTTTTTTTTAAAGGGCTCATGCTGTACGTTCGTGCACCCCATTAGCAGCGAGCTGTATTGTCTGTCTTAAAATCTTCCCCTACTCCACGTAGCAAAGCCAAGGCCAGCATTCGAAGGCAGGACCTTCTTGCTGTGCTAACATAGTAAGATTGAAGACAAATTTATCTTATTTAGTTGCTTCGTGCATCTAAACAGTGCTTGTTCTATCAGCTACTAGATTCAAGGTAGAGCAAGTTTCACCATTTCCTGGAAATAACAGATGAATAACATTAGGAGCCTGAGGAAAAATATATAATTCTAACTTAGGTTTATGTAGTATGCCTGAGGTTTATACAGCCATGCAGCACAAACCCCTGGTTTCTCCAAGAGCCCATTACCATAATGTTACTGTCTCTCTTAAACTAATAGAAATGTATGCATTTATTTTTTTTGTTGGTTTCTTTTTACGTTAATTATTACCTTATCGGGTTGTTTAGTTTGTCTGATCAGTGCCCTTTTTTTTTTTTTTTTTTTTTTTTTTTAATTTTTTTTTTTTTTTTTTTTTGATTAAAAAACCCCCAAAGTGGACATTAATGCTTGTGAAGAGCTATGATCAAGAATCTGACTGGTGTGACTGTAATGTCTGCTGGTTTCTCGGAGAGGTTTGTGTGTTTGCATTTTTGAGAGAAGGCAAACCTGAAGGTTAATTCGCTTGTGAACTTGAGCACACACGTCTTTGTTTAGTTTTTGATTCCAGGGTGTTATTTTGTTATAATTTGCTGGTGGAGTAAACATTTTATTTTGAACAGACAGTTTTGGTGTTAGTTTGCTTGTTTTAATCAAATTTTGGTTCACCATAATGATGGCTTGTTCCTTGGTTATAATTGGACAAACAAACCCCCGAGGGATTCTGTTTTCAGCTTCTTTTTATTTTCCCACTAAGTAAATGTTTATTTTGCTAATGCTTTCCAATTTCTATTCACTTAATATGCGGTTTTAACATGATATCCCATCTGTCAAGCTGCAGCTTGTAAATTAAAGTCCACAAATCAGTGGGTCACATATGTCCACTTCTTCTACGCCTTTGGCAGAAATGCAGTGTCCAAAGGTCCGGCAAACCAATCCAGAGAACAGCCAAATGGTAAAAAAAATTACTTACTGAGGCTTTTTGCAGACTTTTTAGCCTCATTAAAAAAAACAAAAAAACAACTTGTTTGGTTCGCTATCAGCTGCGATGTGTTTCTGCCGGGAGAATTTAAACATTTCTGAAGGTAAACGTTCAAACTTCCCTTTTTGCATTCTTAAAATGTTGATTTCTTAATATGATCAATGCACAGCGGGATGTTTATAATCATGCAGAAGGGAATGAAAAAATGTTAAACACACTCTTGTCACCGGCCATCACCCTCTCGCAAACATTTCTATCTAAATGAATGCTCATTAATTTACATAACACTAGTGCAGAAAGCCAATATGGAGCTGTAATTTCTCTGTCGTGAAGCATCCTCTGCACTAAAAGAAATAATGAATAAAGCACTGAAGTGCCATTTCTTATGATTCAGGTGAATTCATGCAAGTCTTCCCATGGCTGCTACTTAGATATTTCCATGTCATTTCATTCAGTTCAAGCAAAAAAAAAAAAAAAAAAAAAAAAAAAAAAAAAGCTATTGGATTTCACCACCGTCCTTATTCCCAAGTCACTTTGTCAAAAACTGAAGTGCTTCTCAGAAATACACTCAAGCTTTATTTTGGCACTGCCGCTGCATTGGGAAAGGTCTCAATGCTAGGAACAGATGCTGCCAGATTTTCTTCCCTCACCTATCTTGTTTACCAACTGCAAATTTCATTTTCTGAAAAGTTATTTCTAAGGTGAGTGTTTAGCTGTTTCATTCTCATCTCAGTTGTATTTTGGCATCAAATTATTTAGGGCTTAGAAAAAGACTTAAAATGCTGTGACCAAGTATGTTTTTTAATTCTACCAATGGGAATTGGCAAAGCAGAATTATGTGACACTTTCACATGCTTTACCATAGATTCCTTAATTAATTTATGACTGGACTTTGGCTAGGACATGCTAACACATGAATATGCTTTGATCTAAGCAATTCCAATTTATCTCTGCCTGCATATTTAGAGTCATCTGGCAGAAAGATAACACTTCACCTCAGTTCAAATCTTTTTCCAAGATTGGCCTCAGTCTTAAAAGGTCTTTTTTTGTAAAACGTTGTCAAAAAGCCATATTTTTTCATCAGGATTTATTTAAAAGCCAATAAAACGGTGAGACATCAATTCTTTTTATAAGAGGTTATATTAAAGGTTTGGAGTTTGCATGTGACAAATTATAAAAACTACAAGGGACATGAATATTTTGGAAGTCACTGTTTTAAGAAAAGTTGTAACATCTGCACAACCGTATGTCTTTCATTGTATGCTTTATGGGTATGTCAGTTCATGTGTATTTTGTTTTTTTTATCAATTTTCTCACCTGGACAATGTTTCTATCAATGAGCATAACATGTTTATATTTTTGGAGGAAGCTGAAGTGCAAAGGAAGAAAACAGGGTTTTCATTCAGTAGATCATCTGACATTTTATGATATCATGTCCCAGGTCTGGATCTGTATAAAATATTTAAACTCATGATGTAAAAATGTTGAGTCTCCTGGCATTATTTCATAGTCTACTATCTGAAACATGAAAATCAGACTTCTCAAAAAATGGGGGATTTTTACATTGATTTCTGTTCAGATTATTATTATTTTATAATTAGCACATCCTTATCCATGTTTCTTCTTTTTGGTGTTTGAGTTACTGGCAGATGAAAGCACACTCATTAAAAAACAAGAGACAAGCAAAGTAACAGGACATTTTGTTAGGATCCCAGGTCATTTTCGGGGGGGTTGATCATTTCTGTTTCTTTGTTTGTCTTTTATTTAGATCAACTTCATTTTTGTTTCACTTTAGTCCAGTCCTTTCTAGGTCATTCTAGTTTCATTATTATTTTATGTTACTTTCTTATTTTGGGTTAGAACACTCCTGTTCCACTTTTCCTTTAGTTCAGTTCTTCTTAGTGTTTTTAGTTACGTTCCTTTCAGGTTTATCTAGTTTCATTAGTCTAGTTATTCTTTAGTGTCAGATGTATTTTCTGTTCTCCTCGTATTGTCCCTCGCCCCCTGTGCCACTTTTCTCTCTCCCTCTCCTCAGTCCGGCTCCTGCTCCCTCCACTCACACCTGTAACCTGTTACCAATCAGCCCAGTTCATTTGTTCAGCATTCTACCTCCCCAGTATTTAAGCTGCTTTCTCAGTCACTCCTTGCTGGTTCATCTTGTCACTTTCTTGTACTTCTCCTTAGCCACACAGTGTCTCCTCTCTGGTTTGGATTGGATTACTTTTTGTTTTATTCTGGCTTTATCCATTTTTGTAAGTTCTGCTCTTCTTTTTTATTATTATTATTAATTTCCAGCCTGTTGCATTTGGGTCCTACCTCAAACATCATGACATATTTCACCTTTCTTTTAGCTCCCTAAATTTACACTGGCTCCAAGGTTTTTGAACTGGGATTTGAATGCTAAATAAATAATTGAAAATCCAGTTTTTCTATTTTGTAAAATGAAGGTCACTAATTACAAGCTGCAATCTAAAGAATCTGTTCATAATCTAGAATAATACATTTCAACTGGTCTCCACTTGTACTTTTAAGAAATAAGCTTTACTTTACCAGAGCTCATTGGAGTGGCTGGCTATCCGGTCAACTCTTATCAGTGAATTAGATTAACCTGAATCTAAACTTTGCCTCCTTCTTTCAACCACCAGCCTGCCACACACCAAGCTGCACTTTTGAGTCCATCTTTGTTTTTGGAGAGTTACTGTTAGTCCTGTTTTGAGGTTTCAGGTTGAGCATTGTAAAGGGAGAGGAAGTGGGCTGGGTGCTACAAGAAGATGGTTGGGTTGGTCATCCTTTTTATTTTGGCTGACTTGGGTCTCTCTTGAGTGTGTGTGTGTATAAATTTAATTAACCCTTAGTTTAGATGTTTTTACTGGTCTGAATTTCATATGTTGTGTGGCCTTTCAGCCCCTTTAACTGATGGAGTTTTACATTTCTGTAAACACTAATCTAACTCTTTGCTCTAATAATGAATGAAAACACAGGTTTATGATTTTCATGGAGCAAAATAACTGGAAACAAAATCCACATAGTTCAATGTTCTTAATAATGTGACTGCAATGTCATGAATAAAAAAAACAAAACAATGAAAGTTGAGACTGGAAAAATATGGGAGATTTACAGGAGCTGAAATCCTAATCTCAGACCTTCTTACTGTCAGTGCTGACTGTAACATTATTTTGCCATCCAGTTGTTTATGTTATTATAAATTCAGACTACATTAACATTGAGCATTTTAAATAATAGATGGAGCCAACAGGAGCAATTATAAACCTTCTTGTGAAGTTGAACTGAGGAACAAACTTACTCAACCTCCCTCAAGCTAACAGAAATGCAAGCTAAGTCGAGACAATTGAATTAATCTATTTAGAGAAACAGAAAATCTGCAATTCTTATTCTTAACAGAGTGGCTGTTTATTGTTAGGTTTAGCACAGTGCAAGCATTAGCCATTTCACTGATGTAAGGGTGCGTTCACACTGCAGCCTGAAGTGACCCAATTCCGATTTTTTGGAGTAATGCGACCTGTATCCGATTTTTTCATGGCAGTGTGAACAGCACAGGTCGGATTCTTTTACGAATGTGACCCATATCCGATACGCATCCGATTCAAATGCGACCTAACGTTCAGGTCGCATTCATCTGAACTGAACGTCACTGATTCTCAACAATCTCACTATTCTGCGTCCTGATAAGCACAAGCGAGAAGAAAAACAACAACCATGACGGACAATATGAGGATTGAGTTGTTAATATGCTGCTCCGACTTCAAATATGTAAGCTAAGCTCCACCGTTAGCCTCCATGTTTACTTCCGCAAACACTGAGCACTTCTTCTTTTTATGGCGGTTGCCAGAACACTGAGAACGCTGACGCTATTGCGCCCTCTAGTGCTCATGCGGGACACTTTCAGGTCATTTGCCCGTTCACACTGCAGAACGCATACAGGTCGCATTTACTGGCAGTGTGAACGGCCCCTGCAAAAAAAAATCGGAATTGCCAAAAAATCGGAATTGGGTCACTTCAGGCTGCAGTGTGAATGCACCCAAAATGCTTATTGGGCAAGTGAGTCTCATTATAGATTGTAATTTTTGGTAAGAGGACACCACTGTAGGTGTGAATTCACAGGGTAAAATGTTGAACCTGTAATTCTCTGACGATCTGCCCGCCTCATGTGCATAGTTGCTAACTAACACAAAAGGCTTAAACATGCCCACGAGCAGAAACACTTGAAGTGGGACATCATGCTGAAATCACGTTATGGATGTAGTGTACAACACAGATGATGCAGTTCTCTGCCACAATGCTGACAAGCTGATTTCCTGCACGAGGGCGTGCTACTGTGACAGCTTATTCTGTTCTGTGCTGGGTGGCCATGTGTACAAACATCTGCCAGCTCTGGCAGTCGCTCTGTGCCTAAAAAGATGTCAGTTGGAGACAGTAGGGAGATAAATGCTGCAACTTCTGAATAATTGACAAAAGTCAGAGGAGCCTTAATTTTAATGAGCTTGGACATGGGGGGAATCTGGGGATTGTCTTTGCTCTTTTCAATTAGAGCATGGAGGTAAAAGCATAATCTAGTTTAAAAAATAAGCTACCTTGTTTTGGGCGTTTGTTTGTTTTGGTTTAGGATTTTTTTTTTTTTTTTATCAGATTTGAAGCAGATATAATCAGATCTGACATTTGGTAACCACAGTTCAGCCACCCAAGCATAAATCAGACTCCTAATTTAAATGTAACCTTGGCAAAGATAAGCAAAAAAAAACCATTAAAATAAATTCCTCCATTGTTGGAGTGGTATAATTCCACTCTGAAATATTTAGAAAAATCTATTTTTATTATTAAATACATTTATTTAATAGGGGAAAAAAAATCCACGTTAAGAAATAAAAGTTTCCAAAATCACCATCACCTCAATTACTAGCATCCGTGTTAATCCAGTTTAATTTACTTTCATTTCACAGTGCCAATTCAAAAGAAATGTCATCTCAAGGCATTTTCCAAGACAAGCAGATCCAATTTACATCCAGTCAGACTGAAATATACATTCACACTTTATCCGGTCCTGCTTGCTTGTAGTTCTGCCCTTGAAACTGCCATATTTCTTCACTGAATGGATTCAAGAAGGTGTTGGAAATGTTAATCTGATATTTTCACCCACACTAACATGGCAGCATCACACAGTTGTGGCAGATTTGTCAGCTGCACATCCTTGAAGACATTTTTTCCTCCATTCCTAAGTTGTTCTACTGGAAGTAGCCATCAGAAAATAAAATTACTGTGGTCAGCATCAGTACACAGGTCGGACATGGCATCTAAGCAAAATTCAGTGATACTAAGTGTCCAAAAAAACATCCCTCACCATAACACTGCCACAAGAACCCACCTGATCCAGTCGTACAAGGACGATGGACACATGCTGTTTTTACAATTACCCTATCATCTCAATTTCCCATCAACAATTAATATTCTCTGACTCTGTGTGAACTGTAGCCTGAGTTTTCTGTACTTAGCTGACAGGAATGTGGTCTGCTGCAACCGCTGTATCCCATCCGGTTCAAGGTTCGATGAAGTGCACGTTCGTGGATGCCTCTCTCCATACCTTGTTGGTGGAAAGTGGATGTTCGAGCTGCTGTTGAATTTTCTGTTACCTTAAAGCAATTTGCCCATTTTCCTTCAGCAAGTCATCTTCACCATATAGACGCCTAAACGCATTGAAATTATCTTAAGTGATTGGTTAACTCACTATTTATGTTAAAGTGTAAATGTTGTGCCTAATGAAATTGGTTACACATTACCATCATTTGCATTTCAGTTTAAGTCAACTTAGATTAAAATGCCAATTTGGAACAAGTTAAACCTGTGGCTACAGTGGAGAGAACCCAATCCCAGTTCACTAGAGGATACTTCCATCAGGTTAACTGGAGTAAAAAGTATGACTGTAACAGATGTGTATCTTTTGAATCTAGAGCTTATTTTTAAGAGGATCACATTGTCTGGGGACTTTTAACTTGCAATCTTATTCCCACTTTAAACATGGGAAAGACAAGAGAACACAGAGCAACCATTCAGGTGTGTGTTGATTTCTATAAGGAAATGGCGTCAAGAACATAGCTACTTATCTAAATTGGCCCATGTCTATGGTCAAGGCAATAATCAAAACACAAATAAGAAGGCCTGATGAGGACAAAGGTTTGCCCACCACACACAATAACAGGGATAGTAAGGCAAGTAAAAAAAAAAAGGGTCTCATATAAAGCTCACTGCAGCTTGATTTTCAGTCTGGGATTATGCCACTGCAATAAAAGCTGAATTTATTTTAAGGCTTTTTGCACATCTTTGCCAGAGGTGCCTATAATTGTGGAGGGTGCTGTATTTCTGACACTAAGCCTTTTTTTAACAGTCAAGGTGAGGGAATTATTACTTCACGTGTGACAAAACTGTAGCTACGATTCAAAGGCATCTGCCTCAACAAGCATTGTACTCACTGTGCAACATAGTTTCTGATTAACTTTAGCTTAATAAGGCCCATTTTTACATGTGTGCACCTTTGTTGAAGAATTTAGGATCTGTTATGTCAGGTGATGGTGATAATGCTCGAGAACCCTCTGTGATTTGAAAATGTGTGCACATGGAGCTTAGTGAAATAGAAATTGATCCTTGGTACAGTTAGCTGTAAAATAATTATCACCAGAAGAAGGAGAAAAAAAGAAAGAAGTTTTGCTTCACAATTTGGGTCTTTTCTTTCTTTTTTTTTTTTTTACTGGCTAATGAAAAACGCTCTCTATTTTCTTTCTGTGTTGAAAAGAGATGGTGTTAGTATGTGTTGAGATTACATGTACACACAAACAAAAAAAAAGCCATTAGACATCCCTGGGTGAAAATAACTACACACTGTGTGCAGGGCTTTACAGATACACCATCAAGTAAATTATTATGGCATCAATACACCATATTAAGCACACTGATACTCCATTCATTTTTATTTTTGGGGGGGCTATTGAATCATCCACAAGTGCGATGCCGGGCTTTGTTGCCTTTCAGTGAAAAATGAGTCTATTATATTCTTCAGGAGCTTCACTGATGGTCCTAGGTGGTTTGAAGAACTGCATTGATTAATGGCAACATGAATTTTGCACACACCCTCTACTGGCTTCAAATAGCAACTACTATACCCTCAAATAATTCACGTCAACTCTTTTTTTTTTTTTTTTTTTTTTTTTTTAGCTTGCCCCCTTCTCCTCATTCTTAACACTTTCTTTCTTTTCTTTTATATATACTTGATGTGAAAGTGACCACCCGTATCTAAAACATTCCTCGTTTTCCTCGTTATCTCTGCATTACAAGAAAATCATTCTCCGGCCTACAAAATTGGGTCAGCCGCACCAATGCATTACATCATGGCAAAGCCTCTCTGCATTTGAGAGTGCAGCATTACTTTGATGAATGGAGCAATTTGCGCGCATGAATCAAATGTATGATCTTCTAATGATTTAAAACAAACTGTGAAAAAGTGAACCGAGGTGGCTTAGCTAACACTTAGAGTACATGGAGTGTCAGATTTGATTTTATTTATTTTAAGACCGCCTGGCAGGGACATCCTCACACTCGGGGAAGACAGATGACGAGCAGGGGCTAATCAATAATCGGTGCAAGGACTATAGAGCGACAAAACGCCACAAAGGAGCACTACCTTCCTGTTTTCACACTTCAGAGGGATCCATCTGCTCCCAGGGAATACTGCTTGTTGGATTATTTTTTTAGCGCCTATCGGTTCCGTGGTACAACTTGTTTTTCGTGCATAACTGTAAAAGCAAAACCCGTGGCTTTAATTTTGTACGAGTGTGCTCATCATCCGGGGCTTAGCTGGTGGCTGATAAAGTAACTAAATCATACTTTCTTTTTGCAATCTGGACGTGTTTGCTCATTGATTGTGTTCGCAGCTTTCTGTCAGCATAAATCATGAATGGCGGCCTTGTTTGGCAACCGGCTTCTCGAAGCACGCGGATGCATCACGCAGGCAGACTTTTTCAAATCTCCCCACGGATTTCAGCACAACATAATATGACTTTGACGAAAATAAAATCAGACATGATGTTCTTTGTAATGGATTAAGTTGTCTGTCATTCCATGCAGACTTTAAATGAAACCAGTGACTGCCAAGAAAGCAGCAAAACACATCAAAAATTCTTGGCAGTAATGTGAAAATAATGTGGCTCCAGTCAATGAGCACAAACATAGGTATGGTCCTTTAATATTTTAAATGATTTAATCACAGGCGTGCTGTTTGAGTTTTTTTTTTTTTTTTTTTTTCTTCAGTCAGTATTATTGGGTCAGGAATTTTGGCTCGGAGAAACTCATGGAACGATGAGGATTATTTTTAATAATGGGTTCAAAAGCAAATATAGCTCAGCCGTTTTTCATAAAAGTAATTTGGAAAATGGTCAAAACAAATTTGAAGAAGAAGGAGCAAGAAAAACACTTCAAGTGGCCTTAAATATAATCCTGGATTGCATCCGATATCTGACGTGCTGGGTTTAGAAAAGGCAAATTTTCATCTTTTTTTTTAAACAGAAATTACACAATTTCTTTAGATTTTATTGAAGCGTCTAATATTATTTTGTCAAAAATACCACAAAAGCACAGTTCCACTGCTCTCTCTTAATATTGTTTACAACACATTTATTATCAGCCAGTTGTAGTTTAGAGAGCCACTCCAATCACTCTTCCTTTTGTAGTTACTCCTTTTTGTATTAATCCTACGGGCTCCAGCCACAGTCAAAATAAGCTCCTCTGGCTTCTCCCAGTGAAATACAGAAATACACAGCTCAGTCAGAAACAACACAGCCAGGAGGAGGGTCTTAGCGCTGTCAGTCACCCTTGTGTATTTGCTGCTCACAGCCTCCCGTTTGCTCTCTACTGCGCTACAGTTTCTCCCCGTCAGCAGAGCCTACAATGAATGGTCAGACTAGTTAGCATGGCCACTGATGAGAGCCGATAAACAGTTCTCCTGGAACGGCAAATACACGAGCTTGATTGACAGTACTAAGACACTGTTCCTGGCTCTGTTTGGTTGTTTTTCACTGGGAGAGGCACATTTATCCAGACGGTAGCATTGGAAGGCGCTTGATATTTTCACAGATTATCTGTCACATGTTATTTTGTCAGGATAGTGACAGTTTAAACAATTATGTAAAATTAGATTTTTTTTTCTTCCATAAAAGTTAAGCACTCCGGCTTTAAATAACAATAACAAATGTTGTTTTATTTTGTTTGCAACAAAATAAAAGGTTGAGAACTTGCTGGTTCCCACTGTCTGGCTGAATGACCAAGATCTGGGATTGGACTATTTCCAGGACTTTTCACTTTTGAGCTCCTCTTTCTTGGTTATGCTCATGTGGTTAGGTCATTGTGATGGTCCAGTTCTGCTTCTGCTAAAATTGTTCCTACAGATGGTTTCACATGCTGAAACGTCCTCGGATACACCGGACAATTTATGAATGTTGAATTGGCCAAGTTTTGCTGCAGAAAAATCTCTCAAGGCCATGAAACTTCCACATCTGGGCTCTACAAATGATTTGAAAGCTGTATTTGGTTTATGCCAAGCGTGTCCTCTGTTCTGGTGAGTAGGATAATTCATTTTCAAACTCATCTGTTCAACAACATTAATCCAGAAGTCATTGTCTTTACCTGTGTTTTTTCTGGACTAGGTTTACTCCTTGCACACCACTCATGACATTTAAACTTGAGCAATCTCTTTCTGACTGTTCTGGCTTGTACTTTCATGTAAATAGCAGCAAGCCTCTGTGTTCTTTTATGCTCCTTCTAGCATTTTCTGGTCTGTTTTCGGTGTAAACTTGCTTGGATGACCAGACGTGGGCAAGATGGCAGATGATCTGAATGTCCTCCATGCTGAGAACATTTTCCTTTCAGAGGAATATCTCACTTTAAATAGCTCTGAGATCTTTTGAAATCCTTCACATACTCATAAGCTGCCACAATGTTCATTCTGAAGGTCGAAGAAAACTTTTTCAATCTCACCATTGAGTTCTGTCACACTTTAACATGTAGGAGCACACCAAACCTCTTTATTCTCATCATGTGAACCTGATGTGATACATCTCTGTGCAGTTATATCCATTTTAAATGGGAAATTGATTTCTAATTAATCTCTCAAACACAACGTGTATTGTTTATCAGATTCTCACATCAAAATACGTTGCAAGAGCAAACAAAGTCATCAGAGGTTGTCCTAATATTTTGACATGACTGTACACGAAACGCTCCACTTGGAAAAGGCGCTCCTTCATTTTCTCATGGCTGCACGTGCAGGTTAAAATCTGCAGGTAATGGCAGAGTTTCAACTTCCTACCTTTGCGTCTGGGTGAAGTGGCATTGTTTGAAGTTGAGTTTTGGCGGAGATGAAAAAAAAAAAAAAAAAGGAGGAGTCTCAGTAATTCTTTCCTAAGCTTGGTGTGTGATGTTCCAGCCCTCTGCAAATCCTAACAGCTCACTGAATGACTTACTTTCAAACCCAGGTTGCCCCAAACAAAAGAGAAAAGGGTTACGTTTTTCTCAGAATTTTTTCTTTTTAGCTAGCTCTGACTTCAGATGCAAATTTGAGCTCTCCAGTACGAAAATGCCACATTTTCATATATATATAAATATAAATGTCCTCTTTAAAACTGTTATTGGCTTGCTTGAGGCTACAATTTGAACCCCTCTTTGCACTTTTTTGAGTGCAATCCTTTTTGAAGTATCCTGCCTCAGCTGACAGACACTCATCACACCCCCCTGAAGCATTAATGTGGCAAAGATTCGGTGCAGGGACACGGCACATTGACGAGAGAAACTGGAGGACAGAGCAACAATAGATATTTGGGAAGAGTAATAATTATAAAAATAGCTTTTGATTAAATTATGTAAAAGATTGAGAATCAAATAAATTATATATAGTCGTAGCCTGAATTGCATTACATAATTGATGCTCGCGGTCGTACATTATGCAGCGACTGTCAACATGTGAAATATGTTTGAAAAAATAATACACGTGTGATTCTCAAAGCACTTAATGGCACCGAAGGAGGAGATAGCTGTGGGACAAAGCCGGTGTCATGGCTGGACTCACATGAATCATTCGGCGACTGTTTCTCGGCTTCCCTTTGCTTCTCTAATCCAAGGCGCAACTGAAGTGTCAGAGAGAGTGTTAGGATGCCTTTGGGGTCTCAGCTCCTTATGGGTGAAAAAAAGATTAGAATGTCAAATGTCGCGGCGCACATTACAAATGCCTCGTGCAACTACTGGGAACTGCAAAGGCACACTGTGCAAAGCAGAGGCTAGTTTGTCGCTCCTTTGATATTTCGAGGTTGCGCCATGAAACTCGGCATGATACCGATAGGAAAAAGAAGATGTAATGGCTGTGACTCTGTATTTCCTATATTGCCTATGATTGCTTTTGTGTGTTTGAAGCTATCAACGTCCTAGTCAGACATCCAGGTTATGCAATAACTGAAAAAGTGTGATATAGATGGCAGCTTATTGCCTGATCACCTCTTTTTACTTTTTTTTTTTTTTTCAAATAACAACAGTGCACAACATGCAATGTGGGGGCGTAAATGTTCCTATATAGAGGAAAATTAAGTTTCAACGGGGACTGAGATGCAAAATTATGACAACAAACACTCATCCAATGGAAAAACTCATATTGTTTTTAATATTCTCATATTAGGAGTTACCGCAAGAAGCCTGCCACCCATTTGTTTTGTTTTACTGTCGTTTGAAAACTATTTATTTAAGATTAAAACCGCACACACACACACACACACACACACACACACACACACACGCGCTGGAACACTAACACCACTTTTATTGAATCTATAAGCTGCGATTATATTGCAGTTGATTTCAAAACAGCTGCCAGGCAATGCTGTGAGTGGAAATCAGCAATGAATAGTAAGCAAAGGTTTGGTCAAAAGATCTGTTTCTCTAAATGAATAGCTGAGTGAGTGAGACATGGTCAGACCTATAAAAAGTATAATGTTTGTTTAGATTTTTAGGATAAATATATCCATAGGTTATTGTTGCAACGATGAGAAAGGGCCTGGAGCTTATTTTATTATATAGTAAACAGTGAAAACACCACATCTGCCAATTACCACTGAGTGTAAACACTTTTTGTTGCCCTCTATAAGTCTTTCAAATACCTTTCAAAAGATTTCTGCTCATTAGTCCTACAAACGTCTAACAGCTCTGTGCGATTTCCAGGATTGTTTGAGTTGCAGCCATATATCCTGTTTCTAAAGCTGCTTAATCTTGCTCAGGTTCCCAGGGGGATCCTGGTGCCTATGGCAATGGGCGAGGGCTGGGATATGTTCAGAACAGGGCTTCAGCACATCACAGGGTAACACAAAGACAGACATCCATTCATCCACCCAATCGCACATAAGGACCTTGTGGAATCACAAATTCGCCTGATATGCATGTTTAATATAGACTATAAATAGGGGAAAAAAATGAAAACGAGTACCCACAAAAAAAAAAAAGCAAACTCCATGTGAACCCCCAGGTGAGACTTGAACCTAGGACCTTGTTGTGAAGCATCAGTGTTAATCTCTGCAATCTGTTCAGACAGCAAAAGAACAATTTGGTGTACCTAAAGGTGACCTTTATGGATTTTATTTTTAGGATCATTGACCTGCTTTAGAAGCCATTATCACTTCAACTTTGCATAATCATGTTGATATTTACTTGAATTCATTTCTCTTCTCCATTCTCCTGGGGTTTGAATGATTCATTAGTTATTTTACGCAACCCAAGGACCGGTTCCCTTTAAAATGTTTTCTTTGTTTCAAAGAACCCCATCTCCGCTCTAAAGGTGACATATCCTCATTTTAATCCGAATGAACAGTTAACTGGAAATGGTTTGTCATTTCCTTGTTTTTTTTCTGCTTTGAGTGCAATAAATATTTTAATGTTTAGAGTGCTAAGCAGCTGTGGGTGGTTAAATGAAGCTCCTAATCTTGTAACAAGTTTTTCATCAGGTCTTTCTGATTATTGATTAATTATGTTATTATAAAACCTAACGTATGAAGAGCAGAGCCTTTCTGTGAGACTTGCTTCTGTTTGTTACTAAAGAAAACATCAATAAGTATTTAACAACGTTTCACAAAAAACTCTGGAATCCTCAAGTTTTTCCCAATATGTCACATCACAACCACAAACTCCACTGTATTGAATTGGTATTTTGTGTAACAGATCAGCAATAAGCAGTGCATGGTCGTTAAAGAGAAGTAAAATGTTACTTGGCTTTCAAAATATTTGCTGAAATTTTTAAGTGTACCAGCAGAGTACACTGTGCCCAGAGTAAACTGTATGCTCAGTTTACTCTGGGCATTCAAAAGTCACCTTGTAAACAGACTCCAGGTAAAGTTTGTTGCAGAAGATTAGTAGCAAACTGCATCACAGTGGCCACGGTGTTAGGAGTTTGTCCCTCAATTGGTGAGTTTCCTGTTTGATTCCTGCTCTGTCTGCTGCTGTCGTTGTGTCCTTAGCCAAGACACTTCATCCACCCTGCCTGCTGCTGGTGTTGGAAGGGCAGCTGTGGCTACCATCCAGTAGCTTACCACCAGCTGTGTGTGAATGGTTGAATGACTGAATGTGGAGTCCTCTGGACTTGATAAAGTGATATGCAAGAACAAGCCATTTCCCATATGAAAACTAGTTACGTTTCACAGTTATATCTCGATATATAGTCCAAAAATATAAAGTTCATGGGACAGCTGAAAATCTATCAAGACATGGCTGTTCAAAAAAAAAAAAAATAATCGCCACAAGACATGTAGAGGTTACTGCAAACCAGAGGAGGAAGATTGGTCAAATGAAAAATTAAAAGTAAAACAAAAACAATTAAGGTTTTTGACTTGCACGCAGAATGTTGTGTGCCAGACTACTCAACATTCCCAGATAGTGATGGCTGCTTCATGCTGTGCAGATTATTTTCTTTATTAAGGACAATGAAGCAGGTGAATGGGAAGAAGAGTGGAGTTAAGCACAGGGCAGAACACCAGAGAACTGCCCCAGGCATTAAGACAGGGGCAGTGACCCTGGGGCAATTACCCTAAACATGCAGCCAGAGCTAAGATGCAGTCAAGCATATCCATGAGATACTGGGCCTGGCGCAAGTCAAAACCTAAATCCAGATGAGAATTTCTGACAAGGCTCAAAAATGCATGGCCGCCAAAGCAAAGCTCCATGTAACTAAGTTGGAGGTATTTTGTAAAGATGATTAAAGATCTACATTTGTGTCTGAGGAAAACGGTTCACTGAGTTGACAATGAAAGGTGGTTACTGACCACAGGGATTAAATGGTACCATAAACCCATTCTTTTAAGCTTTCTATAAAAAAGTAAGCATTCTTATTTTACTTTTACATCATGTTGGTCTATCAGATAAATTCCCAATTAAGCACATTGATTTCAGTGGAAATGTGAATATGTTCTGAAAAATATGAATTATTTTGCAAAACATTGTATATTCAGTTTCCAGGAATGCACAGACTGCTGAAAATCTCGGCTTTTTCCACAAAGAACCCTTTTGACTGGTTGGTCCTTTATTTTCTTTGCATTAGAATTACATTTCAAAAGTAGAATATTTTTCAGAGTTCACATATTGACTGTATGAAAATAAATTTTCTTGTGAAAGGGAAAATGGATTCTGACAAATTGAGCCGAAGGTAATTCTGTGTCCCTGAATTTAGTGTTGAAATTTATTAACCTATTCATTACAGTGATTTATCTCTTCTTCTCTAAACTTTTGCATTTGTTTCCATCTTATTTCAATTTTTAAAAGGAGAACATAGTTAAAGTGCCCATCCAACTGCTCAAAACCAACTGTTTTGTGCCATGTAAGGCAAAGTGATAAAAAAAGATAACCCAAAATTAACAAGAACAACAACAAAAAAAGGCTAACTGATTAGCAGAGTATAAAAAAGCATGTGACATTGTGGTTTGGCTCACTGAAAAGTGGGCTGTTCCCGATGTTTTCTGATGATGTATTGGTCTGGAGAGATTTACAGCTACATAAGGGGTCACTGTTTTGGGTCCACTGCACAAAACACTTTCGGAGTCTGTCTGATAAATCAAAGAGTTGCCCTTGCTCTTTGGCATCTGACAGAACAAGATGGAAAACGAATCTGAGGAGGAGTATTGCTAAACTTCTGCTCAGGTTAATTGCACATGATCGGTGTGGAAACACTCAGGTACCGAGCCATTGTTAAGCACGGTGATGCTTCACTGTGTGTGTGGAGGTGGCACAGCCTGGAGAATCATGGTCGAGGATGCCCACGAGGCTGTGTGGTCTTTGAAAAGGTAGGCATTTTGGAGAGGAAGCAGATGGCCCACATTAAAAGCAAAGGGCCCTTGTGACTGTCCTCAATGGCCCTGTAGAGAACTAGGTAATTAAATGAGAAATTTAATCAGATTCCTCAAATTAAATGTCCAGCTGGATAGTTCTGCAAGAACACCACTGACTACACATTTACCTAAGGGAGTATCACCAGTATGGATGCGTAATTCTCCAATCGGCACGTACACACACACTTGCCACGCGATGATAGCCTATTCCAGGTGATGATTACTGCAAAAGTATTCCATTCACAATTCTCCCAGCAGGAAGCAAAGGGGCATCATGTGTGGCCACAGAGGGGTCATTTTAATAATGGGAGCTGGGGGGAAGCAACAATTTGCAGGAGGCTTTTTTCTGAGTCCCAGACAGGGCTTTCACACACAAATACTGCATCATGTTTAAATCAGTATACAGTTATGCTCGAGATAATAGCGGTCCAACATCCCTAACCAAATCAGTCGCTGTTTTTAGAAGATGTTATCATGATATACGCACTGCTGATTTCATTAACTGAAATGTGGGTGTGTTTAAAACATCAGCAGGCTGATATTTAATCAGAGGTCATTCACTTAGTGCCAAACAGGAGTTAAACATGCAGATGTTATGTAAGGATGAAGTCAGCAAATATTATAGAGCCTCTGTTCTGTAAAGTAAAATGTGTAATTGCAGAAATTGCTCAGAAAAAACAGTATTCTTTGGTCAGAAAGTTTGCTGAAGAGGAAACAATATACAAAGAAGCGCAAAAAATAGACTGCACAGCTAAAATTCTCTCCTATTATGCTGTAATATGGAAACCAAAATCAGAAAGCTGTGAAACAAAAAAGAAACTACTATTCAGATGGATCAAAGCGGAGCCAAAATGGCAAAGGTTCAGCCAGTGATTACCAGCATGCCAATAAGAGAAGATCCACAGTTAAGTACTGTACTGTACAAGTACTGTGGCAAATACAAGACTTCTATCCGAAGTCAAGGTATCATCAAGAAATTCATGTAAAGTTACATTGTTGGAAAAGAAAAAAAACATCATGCACTGGGTAGAAACAAGATGAAGACTGAAACAGAAGATAGATTTTTCTCTCCTCTCTAGTATAAAATAGTAGAATTTACATCCAGTACAAAACAATAAAAATATTTAGATTTCGGCTCAAATGTACTGCTAGGTGGAAAATATTGGTGCTGATATATAACCAACAGGCTTTCAGTACAGTAGGCTCTACAGTTAACACCTAATACTGTAGAGCTACCACACATGTAGCAGCATGTGTGGTATTAAAGAATACAGTACCAACTATGCTGTGATTTGCTATTTTGAAACCTTTTAATAAACCGGATTTTATTAGAAAAGAGCAAGCATACAGTGCTCCACATTCTACATATCTTATTTTTTTTATGCATTTGTGCTTCTAGCAAAACATGGACTCCTTAAAGATTACGTTTTATTTTGGAAAAAGTTAATGAAATTCGTAAGAGTCATATTCACACTTTTACACGGATACGCGAGTGATTACTCCTTTGTAGACAGCCACCTACTGCAGCCAAGGAAGTTAATGCTTAACTGTATGTTTGCACACTTCAAAGTACTTGGTCTGTTTGTCTAGTCAACACCTTGTCAGTTTTATTGGACAAGTGGTATGCAGTTGGCTCTGTTCACATACAAGTGTGCATTCACCTAAATGTTGTGCCAATAAAACATAACACAACTTAGACACCACTGGAACAGGCTTTGCTCTGTAGTCCTGGAATAGGTACAGCCTATGGCGAACAGTAGCAGGCAGATTGTCTCCAAGTGTTTGCATGAAGAAATATTTTGCCTAACTAATATTTAGTTAGGCAAGAAATATCTTGCCTAACGAGAGACAAGACCAGAGGAAAGGTCTTGTCTCTCGTTAGGTTTATCTTGGTCTTGGTGTGCCCTCCCTCAACGTTAAGATCTTGTCCTTGGCTTTATCTGGTCTTGACTGCAACACTAACTGTAGTACAAACAATCTGATTATAAGAAAAAAGTCTGCCTGGAACAGATTTTTGATCATGTTGAAAAAAAAAACAAAAAACTTCAACATGGACACTCCAGCTCACACGCATCATGTTTACCAAACATATTCATTACTGCTGCATAATGAACTCAAAGGTTGCAGCTACGACCCAGTAAAGTTGCTGCTTAATCCCACACAAGGATATGTAGATGTTTTATTTACCTTGGGAGGTGGGACAGTTTAATCTGAAACCTAAGGCATTATTTACCATCTGAAATATTTGCCTAATAATTACTGAACTACTTGGGCGTAGTTATACAGTAGTTCTCTGAAATTCAACTCCCAGAATATTCCTAATTATGAAAACAAAAGGACTGCATCACAAAAAAGTAATACACCTGGTGATGATGTAGAAGAACACTATGAACTCCACCTCACTGACCTCCGCCATCAACAAGGTGTTTGGAAGTGGATAAAAAAAAGGCACAAATACTTACGACGTGTCTCTTCTCAAATGTCAGAATGTTTTACAAGATAGGAAAAAGTGTGAAAGTGCCATAAATGAATGTTGATAGTTGCAGCATGGAGACCCAAGGACCCTTTGTCATTGAAAACTGGGCTAAGATTCCTCATGCACCATGCTAGCATAGAAAGCTAGCTGGTGCATAGAGGAGTTGAAATGTGCCTAGGCTCCGACAGTTCATTAAAACTTGCATTTTGTGTTGAGTTTGGAGAATGCACTTTTAATAACACCAAATAAATCTCAAAGGTAATTTAAATGTAGTAACTCAAACTGTTTTCTTCTGAGAGTAATTAAGTTAGCATTAGTTCGTTGATCTATTTAAGTTGTTTTGTTTTTCATTTGTTTCGTGAAGAAAAGTGCCTCCTTGTGTATTTTTTTTATTTATTTTTTTTACCAATAAACCTAAGTAGCAGTGGGGAATAAACAAATCTGAGGTAAAAGTAGAACTGCAAACTTCAAATACGTTGCAATTAAATCAGAGGTAATCTGGATGCTGCTGCGTATTTCTAACTGCAATTTATAAGACGGGCACTTGGATCCAGTGCAGATTGTGCGTAGTCCTAGACAAGAAATGTATTTATGTATTTATTTGAAGTGTTTCCTATCATAACATCTTAGAAACTAACCTCTGGGTCCGTTCCCTGTCATTTTGCATTCAGCAGATCCAGGAACCGCCTCCGTTGCGCCCGCCCCGTCCAGACTCCCTCTCTCATGCCCCCCTTCTCTCTCTCTCTCTCTTTTGCACACACGCACACACAGTCCGTCCGGATAGGATGGGACCAGAGCAGAGCAGTAGCCACATATCCGTGCACGCCTGACCGCTAAGACTACTTCCTGGACCAAAAGAATGGGACATTTCCAGCAACACTTTTCTCCTTCAACCTCGGTCTCGCTGACGCCGCGGATAATCACTTAATAATGACCGCGTATGATCAATAATATTCGACCACTTTTTCCTGTAGTTAAAGACAGCGATTGATTGCCGATTGACTCCCCCCCCTCACCCACTCCCTTCTCCCTCTCCTCCTGCTTTTTCTCCCTACACTTCGGGAATGTCGCTATGTGGAAGCCCGCTGCAGACACGGAGGACTCCAACAACAAGAGATTTTGAATTGTTTTCGCGCAGCCTCTGCGTGCTCGCCGCTTTATTCCTCGAAGCTAAGGAGAGCAGCCCGTGCTCGGTCCGGAGGCGAGTGAATCTGGCTTTTTCAAATCAGTGACTGTATCCTGTGACCGTCAAACCGTTTCTATACTTTGATGCTCTGCCTTCGTGGCCGCCGTGCCAACTTCGGCTTCAGTGTGTGCGTGTGATTCTTTCTAAAGGACAAGCAGCAGCAGCAGAAGAAGAGGAAGAGGAGAGAGGGGTTAAAAAAAAAAAAAGACTAACTTAATCACCCGTTGCCTTTTCTTGTTGCTCTCGATGAGTAGTCTAACATGCGGAAAATACGGGAACCGAGTCACTGGTGGATTTTAACCCTGCTGTTTTTAACCTTGCCCGAACACAAAGACTGTCAACCCGGTAAGTACTTGCAACAAGGTTTTTTGTTTTTTTTTAGCAGCTGTTATGTATTTAGCCGATAGAGTCGCTGTCTATTGTTGACGCCAGTTTTGCTGGACGAAATAGGATTCCCACCTCCCGCCCCCCATATGGGTAACGCTTTGCTGAATTGTTCGCTTGCTGGGCCGAGCCGACATTAAAAGAGCGTCCGACGTTTGGACACGTTCAGCCTCCGTGATTTGTGTGCATGTTATTGATTATGCAGCTGGAGGGTGGCGCAAACTATCCCTGCGTCAACGTGATACAGCTGAATCTGTGTCCGCCGGCTCTTTGACCTTTTTTTCCCCCCCCTTTTTCTTTCTCGTCTCGGCGACCCAACGTCGGCTTATTCAGTCGAAGCGGAATTTCTTTTAACACAATAAAGGGATCTGTTAAAAGAGGTTATTCTTTAAGACATCACCCCCATTATTCACATCCCCTTGGGATTAATCAGATTGTGCAAGCCGCGGGGTTTTGTTAGTTTGGACGCCGCCATATGAGGTGGCCCAAGTTTTATTCCCGGCTTACTGTAGTTGTGGCCAGTTCAAGTCGACCTGTAATTTTGCGGTCATGTGTTGAGGTGGAGGGCGGGGCGATAGTCAGCGCTGTTGGGTAGAATATAGATTGTTCAGTGTATGAGGGGCGATTAATGCTCCTCTGCATACGTCGATAACCTGGTAAACTGAATTTACTAGTTGTCTTTTTGTACTGCAATAAGCAGGGTTGGATTTAGGAAGACCCAGACCCAGGAGTTAGTTTTGGTGCCGTACTCGCACAAGTTTCTTTGAAATATGCAAATTCCCACTTGAGCAAATACACCTTGTCAACACGGAAGCTACACCTCAATCTGCTTAAGTAACTGTTGCGTCCATGCATAGCCCAAATTTAGAACTTTGTATTTCATCCTGGACCAAGTAAGACTAAGTCCAAAAATGGTCTAGGTTTAGATTTAGAAACTTCTCTATATATGTCTATAAATAATACAAAATTGCCAGAAATCAGATGCCAAAACATACAAAAAAGCCTTATCTGATTTACAATTATAAATTAATTTCATGCTTTTCTCAACTGTAATATTGCGTCTACTGTTTATGTGTGGAAAGAATACTCTGTTCTAATTAGAAAAAAAGAGAGAATTATAGTGGTATAACATTTTTTTTAAATTTATTTATACTGTATTAAAGGGTGGAAACAACCTGTAATGTACACTATAAAATGTTAAGCATTCAACCTCTATATGTGCTGACAGCAAGATGCTTCCTCTATAACATCACATATTGTGTCCAGGGAAGAAAAAAAAGTCAGTGTTCCAACCAGAACTATTATCTGTACAACACCGACTAAAAAAAACAAAACAAAACAAAAACATTTACAACAATAATGAAAGTCTGACCAATACAAGGAAACAGTCCTGGAGTTATTTGTACATAACAAGATATGGTGACATATTACTAAAGCACTAGTTAGAGATGCTGTGTTGGCGATCAGTGTGTGTGTTGCCTTTGTTGCGCAGCTTTTCCAATGCAGGATTTGTAACGGTCTTAAACCACTGATCTATAAAAGCTACCCTTTATGTTTATAGATCATTTGGACAGTAATTTTGCGTATTTTCATCTAAATAATGTTTGTTTGGTCATTTCATTTATGCATGCAAATTACAAGATTTAAATAGTTCTCCAAAAACAATTCCAGTACATTTATTAGTTTATGTAAGGACTACTGAAAAGCAGACGATTTTATACCAATTTCAAAATACAAGTACAGAACCATCAAAATGAAAAAAACTGTTCAAGCCAACAGTTCATAAAAATAAAGACACAATATATCGATCAAATAAATTACTGTTAATAAAAGTCCAGTCCTGAGAAAGAAGACAAAAACACAGATTTTTTTCACCTTTAACGCTTAACGTGAATTAGAAACCATCCTGCAATAAACTCCAAATACCAAGACAGTTGTGCTGATTCCGATGGAATATCTTACTCGGTACATACAGTGTCATCAGCATACACCTGGAAACCTGCGCTATGACACAAAACTGGCAGTACAATGTTTTCTTATAGCTATAAAGAAAAAAACCAAGACTTGAGCCTAAGGGCCCTTTCTAAAAAGCTTAGCATCACTTCTAGAAATGTCTTCATCCCTATAAAACAGAGACCAAATATTTTAACAATGCCAACCTCTCTGTGGTGATGTTAAGCATCCACTTGGACAAAGAAGGAGGCGTGAAGAGAGCACCTAAAACCTGCAGCTGCGCCAGAATTACGTTTGTGTTCGGAATATCATCACTTTCTGATAGTTTTATAGTGGCTCATAGAGCATCGAGATAATTTTTCTTTTGAAACTGGATCTGTATAGAGCGTGGTGTTGACCTTCTGACACATGTTGCACACTGTCAGTGAGGCTCGAAGCAAAAGCAGTTAGATCACTTAATTCATTACTGTTGTCTTTTCACTCAAGGTTATATCATGAGACTCTCACAGAAAAACATAAATTGTTAAATAATTATGTGAGTATTGGTTTGGATCAAACAAATCAACAATGATGACATTAATCTAGTTGACGGAACTGCAATAAGTAAGGGTTGTACAAGAGGAGTGTTAAAAGATTAAAAAAATGTTTTCCACATCAAAAGCAGCAGTTAAGACATTTTACTGGAATGCTATTGGGAAAAACTGAAAAAATCTGGAATGTCAGGAGTAGCATGCACTTGACTTAAGAATTGTGTAGATGAAAGATAGTGTGTGTGTGTGTGTGTAGCTAAATAATGCAAAATCAGATATATTGAAGATCACATGAGGAGGGCCTACATGGTCCCATACACGTCCTATTGTTATTTACTTTCTACATTAGTGATTGTTGTCTTGTCAAATTTGCTTAAAATTACTTTACTTGCTGATGAAACAGGTGTTTTTTTTCAGGAAGTTACTTGGTCAGCTTGTCAGCATGGGAATAATCAAATTTAAAAAGTAATGTAAGTAAATCATCATTTTAATAGAACAAAATCTATTATATTTGGTGGTTGAATAACCACTGTACAAATATTAATGATAGAAAGTATACCGATAAACAAAATCAACTGGACTAAATGTAATTGGAAACCAGAAGTAAAATGTGTCAAAACAGAAATGTCTATTCTGTTTGTCAAAAAAAAAATTATTTTGCAAACTGTGTAAAATATAGTTTCATATGTTATGTACTGCCTGTGAATTTGGGGGAAAAAAACATACATTTTCTGCTCTTCAAGCATTAAACAAATTAAATTAAATTAAATTAAAGATAAAGGGTAAGGTAAAGAAGTAGATATCTTTTTGCTCACTTTGGGTTTATGCTTAATGATTTATTAGTTCATTTTTTATAAAAGAAGATCAAATGAATAACTATAGATTTAAGTTAATACTGTACCAATAAGACAATGAGCAAAAGATCAAAGTCAGCAAAATTTCCTGTGACCAATCTTAACCTGTGACCCCCAGAAAAGTTTTACTTTTTTTCCCACCCTTCTGTTAATTAAATGATTAAAATAGCTCTTCTTCTTTTCAGTCGGTAAGTGCATCAACGGGCACAATGTTCTTTGATGCACTTTGTTTTGAGTTTTGCGAAAAAAAATAAAAATAAAATAAATGGGCATATGCTTTGATGCGTAAATGAGGATAATCTTGTAATCCCTTCATTTTTGTGTTGGAATTCAAAACTATTACCTTTATCAAAGAACCCGCAGTTTTTTTTTTTTTTTTTCTGTGTCTTTATGGTCAGTGCTTGTTACATTTAATTGATGAATTTGAGAACAAAGTTTACTCAAATTAATTTACATGTATTATACTCTTTAGAAAGAGGGTTTAGGTTATCACAGTTAGCAGGGCTGACGTTGAGATTCCCGGAAATTGGTATCAGCCAATAAAAGCCTGATAGGTGGATTTTTAATTGGAATGTATTGACCAGGTTTTAAAATATGAAACAAGTTGCTGAACATGGGACAAAGTAGTTTTTTGAGTGTTTGAATATCCGAAAAGATTCTGGTTCTTTTAGCCTTTTTTTGGGGTGGGGGGGGGGGGCAGTCTAAATAAAACATGCATTACAAACATACTGCAAACATCTATGTGTGAAGCAATGCTCATTCTTCCTTTTAACGTCCAGATGTTGTTGTAAAAGCAAAACGCTAAATACCAATAAACTGAAAAAATCCACGCATTTGAGAGAGAGAAAATAAAATCAAAATCAAAAAAAAAAAAAAAGACAAGATGAGAAATTTGGGGCAGCTTGGACACATTTAAGAGACAAGATTAACAGCTGGAGCCTGTGAGTGTCCACCCATTTTAAATACCTCGTTATTTACATGCTGTTTCTATTTTTTATTTTTTTTATTTTTTTTTAACTGTGACTAATAATGCTGTTCCTGACTTATTCCAGATTGACGGCTTGAACAAATATATTTGAAATGGTCGGAGTTCATCTATTCAAAATTTTAATCTAGCAAATTGACAAGATGGTTTCTATTGTCTGCTGCATGCAGAAGTTGACCTTGCTTGTGTGTTTATGCCACAATTGTATATTCACAACAGCAACAGCTATTAGGAGAGTTCCTGAGTCTACTCCAGGGTTGTTGTTTCACGTGTAGTGCCACCTGAAAGCCCACAGATCACCGCCTTCCAGTTTTGTATTTTGATCTCGTCACTTGAATACAGGGATTTTTCATTATACAACCAATCTCTCTGGGTTGATCTCTTGATACCAATTCATGTTATTGACCTCTTAGGAATAGATCCAATTTGTTTTGTGGTTTCCTATTTTACCCTCACAACTCCTTTTGTCTTGTGACTTTGTTGTTGCCAGGTCTTTTCTCAAATGCAAAGCAAACATGCATTAAAAAAACAAAAACAAAAACAAAACCCCAAGTGACACTTTTTAGTTTCAACATTTGAATATCTCATCTTTTTATTTCGGATAGCCATGATATATGATTTAGAAGATGTTTGATTTGATTAATATTTACAGTCTCACTTGGATTTAGGTGTGATTACAGTCAACAGTGGCAGCTCCTCTAAAACCAGTCAGTAATTTTGAGAGTACTTTGTCATTAAGAGGGCTGCACTGAAGGCGTTTGTTGACTGAAAAGACATGTTGGCTCCTCTCCCCACTGGCAAGTGTTTAAGTTACCAGCTGGCTTTACTGATGTAAGTTCAAACATGGTTAATCCAATCACCTGCCAAGTGTTTTTTTTTTTTTCCCTTAAAGTTTCTGTTCTTTTTATGAACAGTTTTCATGATTCACTTAATCTCAAATACATCTTTCCATTTGATCATCCATTTTTCTAAATGTAGGGAGGCTGTGTGGACTTTATGTATCATCAGTGGTTGATACATTAATGCAGAGAGAGAGAGAGAGAGCTATAAGCTAACATAGTGGAATGCCTCCTCTCCTAGACAACCCCCCTTTCACCACCACTTTAAAATCCCTTAGTTCTAAACTTCCACGTCCTCATGTCTTCACATTGCAGCTTTATTGACTGGAGGCTTTACAAGCCCCTAAAAGCTGGGTTTTCTCATATGGCTTGTCTCACCAAACGTCTTGCACAGAGAGGAGGAATGGGGGGGGTGAAGCAATACAGACTGCCCAGCTGACCAGCTTGAAGGTGGTAGAGGACAAATCTAGTTGAACACTGCCATCTGATAGATTGTGTCGTTTCTGGCTGACTGACATGAATCTTTCAAATTCCATCATAGAGTACTGGATGTAAAGCTGAAATGGAAATGTTGTAAATTCAAAGATGAAATGGCTCGTCTTAAATTATACATACTTCATTTAACCCTAACCCTAGCAGGTTTTATCTTGAGGCTTAAACCCATTTCTGCTTCAAGTGTTACGTTTTGGTCCTAAATTGAGAATCACATAGAATAAAAGGTAAATATTCAATGACAAAACGGAAAGAAGCACATAGGAGACATAATTCTAGTGTGTCTATATATGTCATATAAAACTATTTAGGGAGTGCAACAGAACTGGGCATTCAATGTTATTTTTAAAACTCTTGTTAAGATGCTGTCACCCTGCAATATAGGCTAGCCTATTCAAAATATGTGTCATTTGGGTCCGATGGTGAGAAAATGAAGGGGATTTTAAGTCCTGTTCTTTCTCTGATGTTTTTGTGCCATTTATGATGCTCTTTTGTTCTTAATAGTTCATGTGCATAGGTATAAAAGCTGTTGAAGTCAGTGTTCTGCCACATCAGGAGTATGTCAGTATTATGTGTTGTGTTGCATTTAAATACCACTTAACCATCTGTAAATAAAACGTGAATGCTTTAAGTACCCCTTAAAGCTAGAGTATATAACTTTTATAAAAAGAAATGTTTTTTTCTTTTACATATTTGTTAACACTGTCACTTTGCTGTGACAGTGTCACATTTGTGTGAACAAATCAATTACCTCTGCCTTCTCCCAGTGCTAACAGCAGAAGGCAGTTAGCACTGGTTGATCAAAAACAACCAGAGACAGGAGAAGAGCCTTAGTGCTGTCAATCAGACTTAGGTAGTGCTGCCATTTTACATTCAGTTTCAAGCATCCAGCAAGTTGAGGCGAGTAAAGTGTCAATGGGGCAGAGAAATTAAGTAATAGTCATTATTGGTTAACCGCTGTGATATTTGAATAGCAATGGGTTAAATTCTGTAACTGTGGTTTACATGTGTGNTTTTTTTTTTTTTTTTTTTTTACATATTTGTTAACACTATCACTTTGCTGTGACAGTGTCACATTTGTGTGAACAAATCAATTACCTCTGCCTTCTCCCAGTGCTAACAACGGAAGGCAGTTAGCACTGGTTGATCAAAAACAACCAGAGACAGGAGAAGAGCCTTAGTGCTGTCAATCAGACTTAGTTACGTGCTGCTCACACTATCCCCATTGCTCTTTGCTACACTACAGTGTTTTCCCGATAGTAGAGCCTGTCATGAATACCAAGCATGTCCATTGATGATGGCAGATAAAGGTTTTTCTGCCAGCATGCCCAGGTGGGCCCCATATGGGGAAAAGGAGGGCAGACCAGATGGGTCCCATATGGGTTTGTCCGCGGGTTCCACGGTGGCCCCACATGGGTTGGCCCATGTAGGGCCACAGCCCACATGGGCCCTACATGGGCCCTACATGGTGGTGGGCCCACATGGGTTTGCCCATTTAGGGCCCATGTAGGGCCCACATAGGCTGTGGCCCTACATGGGCCAACCCATGTGGGACCACCGTGGAACCCGCGGACAAACCCATATGGGACCAATCTGGTCTGCCTACCTTTCCCCCATATGGGGCCCACCTAGGCATTTAGCAGCACATACAGATACATTATTGACTGCGCCAAGACACTCCTCCTGTCTCTGATTGGTTGTTTTTGATTGAGAATGGTGAATTTTTACAGAACGCTATAGTAACTGAAGGAGGAGGTAGAGGAGCTTGACTTTATTTTTTCTTTTTATAGATTACCTGTCTTATACCATTCAGTCACAACATAGTGACTGCTTAACAACTATATAAAAAGGTTGTTTTTAAAAAAACAAAAAAAAAACAAAAAAACAGTTACACACTGTAGCTTTCACTAGGGATTCTAAAAGTAGGTAGTGCTGCCATTTTACATTCAGTTTCAAGCATCCAGCAAGTTGAGGCAAGTAAAGTGTCAATGGGGCAGAGAAATTAAGTAATAGTCATTATTGGTTAACCGCTGTGATATTTGAATAGCAATGGGTTAAATTCTGTAACTGTGGTTTACATGTGTGGTATATGTGGCATTTGAGAAATTATGTTGAAGAATTTTTTTTGACCTTCCTCAAAAAAAAAAGTCATGGCAGCCTGATCCACATGGTGTGAACCCATACAGTGTCAAATGAAAAGCAGTATTTTTGGAGTTTTTTCTTTTCTGTCATTAAAATAAAAAGGTAGATGCACACTAATCTAATTTTGGCATAAAGATTAATCCTCGGTAACTGATTTGGACTCAGTTTTGTGTCATGCCACTACCCTGGTAGCTATGACAGTGGATACTGCTTAAGAGATACTACATTAGCCTACAGACAAGAAACCATGGATACAACTCACATACTCAACTCTGCTAACATTGCAAACATAACTTTGCAATGTTATGTTTTATTAGTATTGAACATGCAAAGGTTAGTAATTGTGATTTTTAGCCTATGCCTTTTTGTTTCAAGTGAATCCCTAAAAATCTGCTTCTAAACGCCTCTTACATGGAAGCAAGCGCAAAGGGAGAGTTTGAAATGCGACTTCAGCCTAGGTAAACTGTAGACGGCCCCCTCTCAGCTTTTGATAACAGTATTTTAGGCAAACACAAACGTCTTTCCTTTTTTTAATTGACAGTGTTGCAATTACAGTGCTCTTGCGCTCATTAAAGCCAATGATCATCTTCCTGTTTGGAGCATTCAATGAAAATACAGCAATGCAGAAAAGGATTAGACTGAATGGGCTTTTATCCTACTGGCAATTCATTTTAGGCATGCAAGGACCTCGGCAAACAAAACAGAAAAAGAAAAGAGTCAGTTATTCAATAAACGTAATGGCTATTTCTATAGTACTGTTAATAGGGAAAATTGCTTTTCAAAGGACATGTATTAAATTGATTTGGATTTAGGTTAAAAATCTATATTTTTTTGAATTGGTCACAAAAAAATCTAAATAGTAGACATGCCATGTCAACAGCACTGGGCAGGTATGAATTGAGTTTTAGAAGAGTGTTGATCCTTTGCCAGTTATCAATTAAATGCCGGAAAAAAAAATGTGTGAGAAAATGTGTTTCTGTCAGTGAAAACCATTATGACCATAATGGAATCATGATTATCTCCAATAATTGTGATAATATGATTAATTGGTAACCATGACAGGCCTGGATACAAAGTGGGCAAACATTTTATTAATTTAATAAGTGACGTCCGGACACCCTGCTGTGCCAGCAGGATGCCAGCTGTCTGGATCTCACTGATGTCGGCAGCGCCATCATTATCATCCAGGTCCTTCATATCTTCTCCTGATAATTAGCACAATGTGCATCATGCTGGCAAAAGCTCTTCGAAAGGGAACAGTTGTGGTTTTAAAATAGCCTCACTAAGTTCTGCTCAGTCTCAATCATATATGGGCTCAGCTTGCCGTTATCTTGTTGTCTTTCCACCAGCTGCTTGTGCCACCCACTAAATGGTCCGATGGGGAAACATTGCAACTGTAATCACTTTTCACTGGTGTGTATATAATTTGCTGTGGATCCTTTTTACTGGTGATGCTCATCCTTCCCTCTCTGCTTTCACATTTAATGACTAGCTTATTTATCTTTCTAATTAAACTGGTGAAACTTTTCACACTACAATGCATTACTGTTCCCAGTAACATTTTTTAACTGTGATAGTTTTGAAACTGTAATGGTGATAACTTTGCTTTTTTAAAATTTATTTATTTATTTATTTTTTTATAACAGCTGCCTGATTTCAGAGAACTGAGACTCGGCACGCAACTCGTACCTTATTATGGTGGTTAAGCAGTGATCACCATTGTGGTTTGGGAAAAAAACACCCCAGCATGTTTACCTCGAACTGATCAGCTGTGAAAAATGTGCTTCATTTGGCTGAAACAGCTTGTAAAACGAGATATGCCCATTATTATTCCACACCTTCCCTCAGAGCTTGTAGTCACTAACAAATTAAAAGTTACGTTTATTTATGCTACGGCACAAATACATTTATCATGAAGCAGATTTAGTTCACTTAGTACCTGTACATACTTGGAAAAGGACCTTCAGGTCCTAATGGTGTAAGAGCAATGAGAACAGCCTGGAAATTAAAACACATTTTCATGAACACAATCAGGAATTGATTTAGGGTTTGAGATTATTGTTCCAATCAGAGAATGGTTTTCTTTTCTCCTTTTTGGGGGTTTGAGAATAAATCTTTCAGCGTCGCTGTAGATGGAATAGAAAGCAGAGAAAAGCCTTTATCATCTCTCTGGTGTAAGGAGAGTAAGGATGTATGCAAGTGTATGTTTTAGTTTCCAGAATTTGTTGCTAATTCAACATGTTTGCCAACTTTCTTTTTATTCAAAAGTGTATTTGGGGATGTTAGATAATTTCACAGTGCTGTTTTTGCTGGAGAGCGGGAAGAGGAAATGTTTGCTATAATATATATTGTGGTATAGTAATTGTTTCGCCATCTGTGAAATTGCACTGCTAATAATCAGTTAACATGATCAGTTCAGCTGCCAATTTATCCCACACTGTCCACGACACCATCACTGGAAAAAGTATTAATTCTGAAAGCCTGTTGCCTAATAAATACATTTGGTTATTTCGAGTGTTTCCTATACATGAGGACTATTAATATCACACTCGTCAAGGTGTTAAACCTTCTTTTTCAGCAGAAGTTTTTTTTTCTGATTGAAAAAAACCTGCTGATTTGGTGCCTTTTACTCAGAAAGTTTTATACGTTTATTTTCTTGTACCCTTGTAGTCATTATTAATGAGTAAAGCTAAAGATTTGGTCATTTCATGTGTAGACGAAAGAAATATTTTCACAACATTGTATTTCTCTGACCAGGGCATCTTTAAGTCTAAGCTCAAGACTTACTTTTTCAGACAAACTAATAAAACCATGTTACATGGTGGCATTGCGCCTATCGTTCTTTTTCTATTAGTTTTCTATACAATTTCTACTTATAGTTTTCTTGCGTTGGAATTTTTACTGAAATATACTTCAGTCTCTTTAGTGGATTAAGTGCTGTATGAATCAATCAATGTGCACGCAACAACATTTTGTTTCACGTGAGGGTGTTTTTTTTTTTAGCAACATATCTTTAGCAAACAGATTATGGTGATTACGATTTTGGATACCTTTTACATAGACATGCAATTTCTGTAATAGGTAATGATCAGTGCTTCTAAATTGAGTTGTTGCAAAATAGTTTTTAATATGTTGAACACTAAACTGTAGTTACGGACCGCTCAAGAAACAATCCATTTTTACATGTAGAAATAACAGCTCATTATGTCACTAAAAATATGACTCTAAGTAAATGTTTTATCTGAATCTCAGCAGCAGATCAAATCCAATTGAAAACAGTATAACTACATAAATCATGATATTTACATAAGCGTCAGTGCAAACATTTGCCCTAAAACTACCGGCTTAATTTATTAATACCATTTTAAATCTTAGGTGGTTTAACAAACAAATTCTTTCTTCTAGCCAGACAAAGAATTAGCGTTTGCAGCTGTGTAGGACTTGCTACTGGTTTGATGGAAAAACCATGAACAGGGGCATTTTTCTGACCTAAGGGGCCACATTAGGGACATTAGGTTTAACAAGCTGACGATTAGTAGTCTACAGAATGCCACACTGTTTGTTTGCTTTTTTTTTCTTCTTCTCATTTTTAAGAAGCTTTTGTGACGCTAGTAGCCTTTGTTTATTAGTATCTTGGCATGAAGAAGGGCATAGAGAGAAAGGGGATGACATACAGTAAATGGCTCGGGGTCGGGTATCAAACCCAGCAGATTTGTTAAGGACTGTAACCCCTATTGGTGTACCCTTGTGTGTGTGCGCAACAATGGAGGCTTATGCGAGAAACAGACCATTTTTGGACTCCTAAGTAAAAGCTGCGCTATAAATCATCATTGCAATATCTGTGTGTGCATTAACAATATTGCAAGGGACAGTTTGGAACGCAGTGTTTGTTGGTTGGTATTTCAAGTTGTCATGAGTGCACACTTTGCATGCCAATAAGATATTTAGCTTGTCGGACAGAGTCTCGCTGCCAAGATGACCACATCTCAGAGATTATGCTAAAGCTTATAGAGCGTGTTGGAAGCAATAATATCACAGCAGCCCCACTCTTCAGTACCCCTGGGTTAGAATTTATTTACAAATCATTGACTTTTGCCCTATATCATAATAGTGAGTTTATCATGGCCTGCGGGACACACACCACTGTTAGGTTTCATCATTCTAAAAACAAAAGCTATTTAATGTTCTGTGATTTTTAGCACCCGATGCACATAAGAAGCAACCAAATTACTCATGGGGGCTTTTTCACTCAGATTATCATTACATTAGCACTGTGAGATGACCAATCATTCTAAATATATGAGTAAAGTACTAACTACATTTAATGACACCAGCTCTCAGTTTGCTGCAGTTTATGACTGCACAGGTAGATGTCACTAAATTCCATATACTGCTTCTATGACTGGCACCAATTGTTTAGTGGGTATACTAGTATACGTAGTAAAAGTTATTGAATATGAATTTATTGCCACCTCCTTTCTTTGTTGCAATTACACTTGCATTTTTCAGATCCCCAATCTAAGAGCGCTTGCTTTAGTTTTCTTTTTTACTTTTGCACATGTGTTGCTTTTCTTCATGAAAGCCTGAGGAACAAATATGTGAGAACAGTTCTCTGGCTTATGTGTCCACCGGCTACATCGATTTCCAGTTGTGCCACGGCTTTGTCATGTCTCTTTTGGGATTTTCATAACTTTCAGAAATGGAGCACCCTCAAGCAGTCTGTTCTGTAGCAGCCATGTTCCCAAAGATGTTGGCAGTTGCTTTAGGGTTTTCTTTTTGTTTTTACAGGCTTATAGGAGACACAGATTCCCAGCTCATATCTAATCAATCTAGCCAGGAGTACTCTGGGACTGTGTTTTACTTGCTTTAATTACTACAGCTGCCAATATCTGAGGGAACAACTGTGGCATTTGCTCTCATCCTTTTCATATTTGTGTGGAAAAAATTAATAACAAATGAAAAAAAAATGTCATTAAACATTCATTTCATTTTGTCGATCTGTATTTACATATTCACTGTTAAAATTTATGCTTCAGAGAAAGCAGTCAGGCAAAGGCAGATCTAGTAGTATAAATACATTGCAAGATGGCGACCAGAGCCCGGAGTGAAGTAGAACGTCATGTGCCTGCTGAACATTAGCTCCCTTACTGACATAGGCAGTGTGATCGCCCTGCCTGGAAATACGGAAATTGTTTTTTTTTTTTTTTAATTTTATTTTAAAGTGGAATATTCCAGCCGATGTGAGACTGAAATAGTTAAAACTCAGTTTATTTCCTAAGATAATCTCAGTAAGTTGACGTTAGCAGTGATTAAGCTGTTTATTTGCCTAACTTATGTTAATGGAGGCGATCAGTCATCACTTCATTACGTGATGTGTACGGTTGAGTTCACTTAGTCTTTCAGCCAAGACACTCAGAAGCTGGTCACAGTAGCATTTTAATCATTCAGGATGACTCACAGCCACTTCACTCCAGATCAAGACAGATTTCATCTGTCTCCGAGACATTAAGCCCAAAACACACACACAGACTAACTGGATTTGACCAGGTGGGTTTGAAACAAGGGAAGAAAATTGCCATTGGGGAAGCTAGTGTACTTATTTCCTGTGCTACGTGACAATGGTGATTAATATCCAGGCAACAAGACACTTTCACTAAAGGACATCTCCTACACTGGAGGACTTGGCCATATCAATAAATGTCCTTTGTCCTTCAGTTGCTATGTCCGCTCTCCCCTTAACAATCTTGCCACGATGTGATACTGTGTCAGCTTTACTTACAGCTGAACTGTCAGTCACTGCTGCCCTGTAGAGAGCGAAGACAATGGAAGCTTCAGGCTTCTTTTTCCTTTATTGTGTTATTGTGGGTCAACGCACCATGTGTGTTTTCTTTGTGCTCGAGTCTTTGTTGTTGACGTCAGTTAAGATTGCCTTTTTCTGATGTGAGGAAAGACGAATTCAATCTCCTCGACAAAGCTCATTTTGCCCGTCATGAACTACGGCTGAAATCATTTAAATATATGGGATTAGGCAACACATGTTTTATCAAGCTGCTAGTGCTGTGCTGAATGCAGAATGAGCTGCCTGAATGACAATCAAGGTGGTTTTTTTATTATTTAAGTTTTAATGTTTGCACAAATTTAACAAGTATAGAAACTGAATTGTATCTGTTGTTCTGTAAATGCATGGTATGGTATTAAAATTGGTTATTTGGAGTTCAAATTGGATAACTGCAGTCTTTTCTTTTTTTTTTTTTTAATAAAATAATCCACTCTGCTGACCATTTTAATGGTCCGGAGTAGGAACGAACTGGCATGAGGTCCTTAATGTATGATATCCTGGAGTAAAAAGAAAATAATATTTGTTTTTTATTTAAGTAACTATTTCTAGTGCCTTAAAAAAACATATTAAATGTGCTGATTATCACTGGTATAATATTGTGTTGACTATTATTGAAACCGTAACTTTTTTATGTCCTGCTTGAAGCTGCATTATGTAACATTTATGAAAAATATATTATTTTACATATTTGTTAAAACTTTATTTATAGTGTGATGCAGGTAATTTGTGGGGAAAAAAATCGAGATCCTCTGCCTTCTGCCAGTGCTCCTAGTACTAACTAGAAACAACCAATGAGAGGTAGGAGCATTGTTAGGAAGCATATACACATACTAATATTATTATTTATTCCAGTACGTCTGATGGTCTTGTTGCAAAGCACCAACCTATGGTATGTAAAACCACATATAACGTAATACCTTGTTCACCATTGAATACCTTATTTTTAGGGTATTTGTAAGTATGAAAATAATTTTAAAGAAAAAAACATCCTCAGCACTTCAATGTAGTTGTAGTTAAGGACTTACATTCTTGTGTCCTTTCTATTGTCCTGATTTCATGAAATCCTTGTCAAATGTTTTTATTCCTCCTCCTTAGCACTCTTTGAGATCAGTCCTGAGGCACTGGGTTTCAAGTGAGATTGATGTTCTGTTTGTTTCTCTCACACTTCGGCTACCTCACACGGAGAGAAAGCACTAAAAACATCAATGGAAGGAAAAGGATAATTGGTGTTTAACTACGTTACTTAAAACCTCTATCGTATCTGAGCTAATTCTAGGCATCTATCAAGTGGTTAGGTAAATTTTGAAATGATCAAATACTACCATTTCATCTTGAACAATTTTCTTTGTGTGAAAATGACAGAGGAAGCAGGTGATTAGATTTTGATGGTGGCTAATTTCAGAAGATTCCAGCGAAGAGGATCTGCTGAGTTCAATGCTTTTTTTTATTTTTTTTTTGTTTTGGGAGCAAGAACAGGAGTTCACACTCTACCCTATCGATCCTGTTGACATGCTCCCCTTTAGGGAATGCAAATGTTTCTGTTCTTCAACACAAACATCCAAACCTTCCTCATAGTGGAACCCTAATTAACTTGAGATTTGAATACCATGGCCTTTCCATTTGACATTTCCATATTTCAGAAACATATTGTTTTATACTTCCCAACAAAGAGAACCCCCGCATTTATCAGTCAGTGAAGTTTTACGACGAACGAGTCAACAGCTGAATTTATCGAACACTTCCAAACAAAACACCTTCCACTTGATCCCTGCATAATTCCTGCCATGCTGTCATACAAATTCCTCCTTGTGTGCGTCTCTGTCAAACGCTGGTGTTAACTATAAGTAAGGAGGCAGCTGCCATATGTTATTGTCAAAGCCGGCCTACACCTACAGCACATGTGTTTTCCCCCCGCAGAACAGATCTATCCCAAGGTAACCACTAATCACTCAGGGATTCCAGCAATCATCGCTCCACATGCCCATCAGTAAGGGTCAAGAAAAAGGAGACGGCAGCCACTCGTCTGCACCAATTTCCTGGCCTCTCTAAGCAATGATCTGTGTAGCTTACACATTAAAAGTTAAAAGGCTTTGAACGAGCCTCATCACACTTTTGTTTTTGTTGTGCGTTTTTTGTCACTGCAAAGGTGAAAGTCGAGTAGGAATGCAAAACCAAATCTGAGGAAACAGATCTGTTAGGGTCCTAACATCTTTGAATGCCCTTCATTAGAGATTAATAAATTATATCAAGATAAACCAATGTTTTAAATTGTTACAGTTTTAAAACCATGTCATATCATTCTTATGGTTTAAGGTATTTTTAATTGGAAGCTATATGAAAACAATTGTACAGTTATGGACTACGGCATACCACACTACTACCAGGCTCTGTGGACTGCTGGTCAACTGGCTTAAAGGAAGCTACTACATACACACATATAAATAAAATACAGACATGTGAAAGCTAAAGAGTTATTTTCATTTATACGAGTTATTTTCATCACTTATAAAGTTTTAAGATGACAATTGGCAAGTTACGAGAAGCATGTTAAAGACAAAGCTAACCGCATAATCTCAGCTTGTTTTATTCAACAAGGAGCAATATTGCAAAAAATGCATAATAATCTCTTTAATAGTAAAGTTTACTTGAAAACTGCTAATTTCAGATAGTATTTATTCTAAATGTTTATATAAGTCTGTTTGAAAATTTGCAGTATGTGTCTGTTTTCTTCTTTTCTCTCGTTCCCATCTGTGCTTCCGACATTCTGTGACCTTCTGCATTGTAACCAATGTAAACATCTGCTGCCGTGAGACTCTATCCTGGCTAAACATTACACTAGCATGTAGAATGTAAGTTCATTAACAGTCAGAATATATTAGCAGACAATTATTGTACTCCAAACAGTCCTTTGCGATATGAATATTGCACGCACTGATATTGCATTGAAGATGTATTCACAAAATATGGTACAATTTTAACCTAATAGTTATTTGACCATATGATGGTATTTCTAGACTTACTTAGATGGTTAGAAACGAACCAGTAAGTACAGAAAGCATAGGAAGTATGATACAGAAAGTATGGAAAAAGTAAAAACCTAGAGGATGTCACGTAAAAGTAACTTATGTTCGTATCCAAAGCTGGATGTATATTTTACAATCCCCATCCCAATGTACATGCTCTATTCAAAATGATGGTGAATCAACATGACACTCATAGTTTGTAAATGCAACAGAATGACCTTGTTGCAGGTACAAAGAGGGTCATTCTGTTTGTACATGCACTAAAATAAATAACATTTTAGTGTTTTCTAAAATGTCATTTATTTCTTTGTATTTAGACCCTCATCAAGCATCTTTTGAAATGCATCCAGGTAAGAATCGATGAAAGCAGATTTCAAGTGGTAAGCAGACTTTCTCGAGTATCTGCACACATAAACAGCTCATTTAATATTCCTGTTATTTTATAAACAATGTGTTGAAGACCTCAATTGTTAAATAGTTTGACAAGATTACCTTTCAGTTTAAACTGAAAGCTTTTTTTTGCTTTTTGTTGCTCTGGACACAGTGTGTTACTTCAGCTTGTTTAGAAATGTTACAACAGCTGGCACTTTAAACATTATTATTTTATTTTTTTTTACTTTGAACCTGAATCACATGATTTTTTTTTTTTTTTTCCATGGCCATCTTTGTTAAGTCTGAAAGATTGGCAGCTATAGGCCCAGGTTGGACGATGGCTTCACCACACAGCTGTGGTGTGGTATTTGATTTGAATCACTGCCTTGAGTTGGAGCCAAGTGGCCCTCAATTGAATGTTGCTTTTCACTCTTTGTTTGCTCCTGTGTGTGCCGGTTCGTACATTTAGGAGGCTGGAATTTGTTTTTCTGCAAATTTAACTACATGGAGATGACGAGATCAGTGCCAGAGTGGCCTCTGTGTGTTTGATGTGAAACACGTATGAGTGTCTCTTGATGGTTTATCGGAAAACAACCTAGCTGCTCTGTGTGCGTCGAAGAACACGACCGAAAGAGAGCGAATGTCGAGGAGTTGTGATCTGAGCAGGTGTCCCCTTTTGTTGTGAGTGATGCGTTGCAGGAGATTGTTTCTACTGTAATAATTTTGTAATCCCCTTTGGTTAATTAGTGGGCACCTCGTTAGAGCTTGCCACATTATTTTCTTTTTCCATCGTTATTTGTCCCAAATTAATTAGAACAATTTTGTATACGTTTGAAACTTTATATTCCTCAGTGATATAAACATGAATTTATGCAAGCATTGACCGGTCACTAGAGTCCTTTTCTTTTACTTGACAAAATTGTGATGAGTGATCCCATTGCCAATGGTTACCAGATGTCTTCAGTTAGAAACAAAACAGTGGGCACTAATTAGCTACAGGAAAATGAGATATTTTTAGTGAAAGACAGGAATTTTCATAATTTATATCATAAAAAATATAAAATTGAACCTCACAACCGTTAATTAATCACCTAAACTACTTTTATTGATGCTTCTGTATTTGAAAATACCTTGTCCATATCAGGTTTACACTGTTGCAGAGGGAGATGAAATTATTCCATTTTTCAAGGTGAAAGTAGACATGGCATAAGCTGTACAGACTCTATAGGGTGCTGATGCTCAGTTCATGCTGGGACAGTCACCTATGACATTGTCAACTTTCTGTGTGAAGAGCACATATTTTATTCTCTCACCTTTAAGTTTAAATGTAGCAGAAAACAATGTGTTATTATGACAGATTAGTACAATGTCTCCTGAAAGGACCTTAATCTAGTTTTAGGTAGGGTTGCATGATAATATATCAAAATAAAGAGTCACCCCAACTGCCAAATATGTTGTCTGCTACAATTTCCTAAGGATAAACATGTAGGAGAACCTTTTTAGAGAGAGCTGTTTTCGGTTTAATGAGCTCTTCAGGTATCTCCAGATGTTTTGTATTAACAAAGCACACAAAAGTAGAAATGGCATCAAGTATTTCTTACACGATAAACTTTATGCTCACAAACAACACTTGTGGTCAGCTTCGTGGTTTAATCCTGGGGCAGAAAGTGTTTCCAACAGAGAGAGAGTGGTTTTTGGTTGGTGAGGACAAATCTAGAATCTTCATTTGCGTACCTCTTTGGATCTCACCCACGTTTCCTGCATTGATTGTCTTTATAGCAAAAGTGCTCGCTCCATCCGTTTTTGTGTTGACAGTAAGAGACCTTGCATTCATTTGACATATTCCTGTAAGGTGTTTGTTGTCAGGAAAAGTATCTATTTTCTGTCTACAACCACAGAGAATGGCAGGCATCAAAGCAACCCTTTTACAGATATGTCAGCGTGGTGTAAGGTTTGTTCTTTGGCCAGAAAAATGCATTTTTTCAATCCTTTGAAAATTGATGGGAAAGCTGATCCTGACATACATGTTTCACAATTTGATAAATTCTTACGTTTTCCGGCTTAAAATATAAGAAATTTCACCTTCGCAGTCCCGTCTCAAACCTTGTTCCGTCCTGGTTATAGTTGATGTTAAACACTAGTGAGATTACAAAAGAGGATGCAGGAAAAGTATCAAGTGCAGTACTCATCATGGTTTTATCTGTCGTTTCTAAATCCAGCCTTCAAGTATTGATTAGAGTCCGACATCAAAGAGCATTTAAAGAGGAAGGGAGGAGGTTTTTACTGCTTGTATGGCCCTGGGCTTGCATGACGAGTCTGTTTGGAAGTGATGCATGCAAAGGCCTCGTTGCAGTGGTTTTTTTTATTTATTGCTAACGGTGACCTAAAGGTTAGGTATTTTTCATCAGTACCAGACACACGTTTTTCACCGAGGCATTTTTCTACTGGTATTTAATTCGAACCGAAACGTTTCAGTGAATTTTCAACCGCACTATAGTCGTATTTCACAGTCTGACAATTATGCTTTACTGTTTTGCTGATGCTTATTTCTAAATCATGTTACAGTAGCTCCGCTGCCATAAATTTTCAGGCTGGGTGGCCGCGCTGTGCTGCGAGCGCTCAGCTGACCTGCTAGTATCAGTGTCTTGCTCCTAGATGGACCCATTTACATTGCCAGTAATCAACCATCTCCACTCATGAGCCCCTACTAATGTGTTAGGAGTGTAATGTATCCACCAGAGGCTGCTGAATATATTTCAGAATCAATAACTAGACAATTCATGCAGGACTGCACACTATGCTTTTGAAGAATGACCTCATAAGCTCTTGGCACTTAAGTGATCCAATAGCCACATATTGAAAATTGAAAACTCACTTTAGTCAGTAAAATTTCCTGACTCTGTCCGGGCTGCTGTGTACAGTCCTGCCAGTCTCGTGTCTTGACGCAGATTTGAGAGTTGTTTATTGTAGACTGTGAGAAGTACAAGCCTTAGTTGGTCGAGTGGAGATTCACAAGCCTGATTTTTTTTGTGTAATTTTGTTAATGGTTTTCATCAGTGCTCCTGATGCACTCATCAGTAACCAGTCCAGCTTTTTAATGCATTTAATTCACTGTACGAGCATCAGCCTGCAAGCGCACTTGCCAGCCGATTGACATGGTTAAGATTTACTGTACAATTTCATCTTTTCTCAAGAGTAGCTATCGGCTGTAGATCCAGGCTGTCTGTAATTGGCTATGTTAAACATTTACTTCTCAGCAGGAAGTCATGCAGTTTTAATTCAGAAGTTGGTCAGACAATGGAGCGATTGTTCTTTACCAGGATCCTTTATAAACGGGGAATAAATGGCAGGATGTGCGTATTTCTTTTCCCTTTTCTTTCTTCTTTGTATTTAAGGAAGACAGAATACACTTGAGACTTTCATCTAGACCTTTTCGCCCACATTCTCCATCAAAGTCTGACACATGATGTACTGTGCGTCTCACTTATCCCTTGTGGTAAAAGGTTTAGGACGAGTGCAGCACACATGACACGTCGCTCCACTCAAGGCCTTCTAACTCCACGGCTTGTGTGTTATTTTAGCATGGGTATCCTATGTCAGTATTTTGCTTTTTGTCACTCTTGATTGTTTCAGACAGTCAAGCTAATTTTAATGTGAGAAATAGCTCGGGTAAATGCAAAGTGCAGTTTTCAGAGAGCAATTTAATTTGTTAGTTGTCTTAACCAACCTGGCCCTAGGCAAGAAGGTACTTGTTCCTTAGACCTAATGACTGGTTGCATCACTCCTGACGGCAGTCAAGCATTTGTCACAACTGACAAGAAATCACATAATTTTGACCCGCTCTTTTTGCAGAATTGTTTCAATTCAGCCGCATTGGAGCTTTTTTCTTGAATTAGCATTAATGACCTGTACAGGGTCATGCCAAAGTGGGTAAATTGTACCTAATTTAACTTTTTTTTTCCTGTTATTGGAGCCATTAAGAAGTGCATTTTCTCGTATACTGCGAAATCATCATTCTGTTGTATATAACCCAGTACTCACAAGCTGAAGATCACAAACTGATCGGCCATCCTCCTTCAAGGTTTTCTGGTAGAGAGCATTGATCCATCAGTCGTCTGTATGCTGAAGCAGCAAAACAAATCACACCATCACCACCATTTTTGGTGTCTGTTATGTCTTTATTCTTGCAATAATCAGACTTGGGGCTGGTTTGTAATTATGAAACACAGTTTTTATCATTTAAGTCATGACTTAGTTACAAGGGTTATTTGTTTTTTGCACAGTGGAAGTTGGTTTCAAAAACTTTCATTCCCCTTAATAAATAGGGCCATGAATTTGAGACTGCTTTTTGTATTTCTTCAGGTTAACATTGTCTAATGTACCGTTTTATTTGAATCATCTGAGACACTTAGGTGGAATAAAAAGACAAAAAAATTCTGTAAGGAAGCAAATGCTTTACCATAGCACTGTACCGTCTTCTGGAAGCAGAAAAAAAACTCCCTATGAACGCAGACATCTGACCTCTGGGCATGTTGAGGGCTGCTGACACGTTCGGATTTGATTATAATGAGATGGCCTTATCGAGTTTTTCACCAGATAAGTTTAGACAAAAGACTGCAGAGCAAGTGTGGCATAATGAGAATGTCAACTGTGCCTCCTTTGCCCTTCCTCTTATTCTACTGCTTTGTTGTTCAAGTTCGATAATGAAACACAAACAAAAATGTTTTTCTTTTTTTTTTTGTTTGGGAGAAAATTCAAGGCAGCAGTGCACACAGTGCTCAACAATCGTGTACATCTGGCTTCGTTTCCGGACATATTGAAAAGTTAGCTTTGACTTTCTGCCTCTTCACTGTGTCTCCTTGTCTCTACATCTCAATATGAATTAGTATTTGAGGCTGTTGGCACCCTCTGATGCCCTGACAAACATGCAGTAGCACTTCCTGTCAATTACCACGATGAACAAAAAGCCTTGACAGGTGTGAGAACATGCACGCAGATATGCTCATGCTTACAAAAAAAAAAAAAAAATGACAACGAGAAGATGTGAAGGATTTATTTATTTTTTTTATCAGTCGAGGAAAATGATTTTTAACACTTAAGTTAATTGGGTTAATTTTACTGTAACACGGCTCCATTTCTCTGGCCCAGGGATGCCGATGGATGCCTCTTTGCTGAAACTGCTCATTTGCGTTTAGCTGTGCCGGTCTAAATATCTGCATTGGGATTTGAGTTGTGTTATTATTTCATAGTTTGGTGTTTTCGCCCCGAGGCCCGGCTCCCTCTGTGCCGTATCTCTGGCTGATCTTGGCATTTCTCGTGTTCCCGAGGTCCTTGGTGTGACTCGAACACTTCCGGGGGATATCTTGCAACATTTCCCACTTGCTGAGGAACGAGAAACGCGTGTGCTTACAAGATCAAGCTCCACTTATTTTTATTTATTTATTTATTTATTTTTTTCCTTCCAGAGCTTTTCTGCCTAAAAGAGGCATCGATTTTTATTCCTTCCATTTTTACTACGTTGGCTTGTAGTCTTGATGCACTGCAGATAGACTGAAATATTTGGCATTAAAAAGAGCACATTTGAAATTTAGGTGTACTTGTCATAAAGATATGAGTTTAACAGCAAACGGAGCAGATGTCCTTATATTTCACAGTTGACACTCTGCATCGGAGATGAGTTTGTCCTAGACAGCAGCTGTCTCTGGCCGTATGCACTTTTTATTTTTTGTCTTCCTCCCTCCTCATACATGGCAATTTTAGATCATAACTCCTCCCTTCACGCACTCGTGACGCCTGCAAAACTTCTGCTTTGCATGATTTCAGACGGAATAATGTAAACGCTGTTTAGACCGTAGTTTGTCTAATTAGTAAGTTTAATGAAATGCATTCTCTCCCGCGCTTAATTATAGGGACGAGTTGGGAAAACAGAGATGGGTGACGGATGTGGGCTGTGCTGCCCTCTCCAGCAGCAACTGCTGTCAAAATGGCCGTATGTAGCCTGAATGTAAAGCAGGACAATGTTGAGGCGGAATGTCAAAACTGTGACAACACTGATGTGCCTGGAAGTATCTGCTTCGCATAAACACACAATTAATCATGCCGACTTCATTAGAGATGTGGAGATAATGGGAAAACATGTTATTAACTAAAATGAATGCTCTTTGAGATGTTGTCAGTTTTGTTTTGTTTTTCATAAACTATTGTTTTATTTTTCAGAACTAGTGAGAGTGCCTCAGTATATAATGGAAGTGAGCTTATGTAATTTCCCATAATGCACTGATCTTCTTTTAAATGATAATGGATTTTGGGGAACATAATGTAACACCAGAGCTGGCGCACAACAAGGGAATTATTTGCATCTTTTCAAATCCAAAGCTAAAAGGGAAAAATAATAGCAGCCACAGACTCTTCTAAAAGATGACATTGTTCTTTTTAATCAAACTTGATTAAAAAGTAAAACCTTTTTAAGGAAGATTCTTAAAATGATTTTTGGGTAGTATGTTAAACTAAAAAAATTGGCAAAAAAATCTAACTATTAATTTGACTTCTTATAATCCATTTAGTAAATGAAAAGTTACAAAAAATGAAATTACTTGCCACAGTGGGCAATAAATCATAACACAAGTCAAAATGTGCCATTTTGTACTTATACTTTATTGTGTTTTGTGTGTAGAAACAATAAATAGGTAATCTGGGTGTAGATGAGACAAGATGGCATGTCATTTAATAGGATGTGTGTGTTGATCTTTCTGAGTCACAAACTGCAGACAAACTTGCCTTTTTTTTTAGTACACCATCACCTAACATGCATACTTTGAATAATTCTACATTTAATTTGTGTACATCTATTCAGTTGGTAAAATCATCTGTTCTCTACTTATTAGCATGTTAAATCCAAATCCTGTTAAATTATTGCACCTTACCCAATTCATGAGGTCTACTTCCTGTTTGCCTGTGACATGTATCTGAGCTACTCTCCAGCATAGACAAAACAGGAGAACATGTTATGTAATGTAACCTGAATGTATGTTGATCTCCAAAAAAAAAAGGAAAAAAAGGTTGTGAATATCTTCAGCTATTACGATGATTAAAGATTAAACAACTGGGACTGTGACAAAAAACTCCAGAGGAGTGGAGAAGTTTAATTTGCTACTGTGCACAGTGAGAAGAATAGTAATGGAGGTCAGACATGTTGCAAAGCTCACTTTAAAAAGAAGTACGGAAAATGTTCAGTTTGACATCATGTTATTTTAATAAAACACAAATTTATTTGAAGGCTTCTTTACCCATTTGTACGAGGACCATGAACAAATGCGGAGGGAGCTGCACATCATATACCCACACGTGTTGATATGAGCTTCATAGAGCACTGGGCTGGAGATCTCAAGTTTAATGAAACTCTATTAAAAATACATCATTACACTATCACATGCCGTTTCATTCACATGAACATCGGCTTTCCACTTTATTTAAAGTAAGTCCCAGCATACGTCACCCTGCTGCAACCGATAAACGTTATCAGTGGTGGTTATTTGAAATATGATTCTTCACAAGTCCACTTTTTACCCCCCTTTTTAATGTGCCGGGTTTGCTTTAGAGCAGCAGTGTCTAATTTCTAATTCGAAATAGTGATACTTGTAATAAAACTGTGTATTTTGCCCACATTTTTTGAAAAAAAAAAAAAAAATCCAACTTGAATAAAAATAAGATCTGCTGTACAAGACAGGAGGGTTCAATGTTATCAGGGGATCTGGCAATAAACGCAAACATATAGAATATTGAAAGCTTTATCCTTTCAAGCCAAATACCTTGACTGTGGACATGTTGGCACAATAGATAAGCTGATGATTCCTTGCGTGAAGGCTTTTCAGTGCTGCATATATGAAGGTCCTCCCTTTTTTTGTTGAAAAGCGAACAGATTGCTTATCAGATCCGACGGTTGTTTTCTCTGTCAATAACCGGGTCAGCATGGTGGGCAGCTCCATCCTACACTTGCATTAATTGACCACAGTAAGTGGGTTCTTGAAGCTTGTGCATCTGTGCATATCTACAAATTAGAATATCATGAAAAAAGTTTATTTTTGCAATTCGGTTCAAAAGTATGTTTATAAGGAAACATTTCAAGCATTTACATCTGTTACTTTTACTGGTTATGAGTTAGAGGAGCTAATGGAAAATCAGTTTCTCAGCAAATAGGAATATAACATAAGAAGAAATAGATTTTTTTTTTTCAAAGATACACAATACTTTGAAGACTACTGACTTTACAGTGTTGGTGGGCAATTATCATTTGTTTACCACCGTCTTGAATTAGACACATAAGACCCAGTCATCGTTTAATTTTATCATTGATGATTTGTGGAACAGTGTCATCTGCTGGTGATGAGCCTCTCCGTTTTGTCATGGTCAAAATCTACATGTTCACCTATTTTAGTTCACATCATACCTCCCTCGTCTGACTTCATAGACATTTCATTCTCCAGCCAGATTTTACAGCCGGCTCAACAGACCGTTTTTAGCCCTGCTGCCTTGGAATCCGGACCTATGGAGTTTGCAGGTTCATCCTGTGCATCCAGGGGTTTTCTCTGGGTACCTTTGGGCCTCCTTCTACGTTCCAACATGCCTTTTAGGCCTTAGCTCCTCTTGATCAGTAACATCCAGACATTAGCATTACCTTAGCAGAGCCACAGGATGAGCACCTCCATGTTATGCTGCACCATTGCAGTATTTCATGCAAAAAAAAACAAACAAAAAAAGAACAAACTGACTGCTGAGTACAGATACTGCACAGTATTTGTTTTAATTTTTCTTTTTTTTAAAATCTTATTTAATATTCTTTTTGAGAACAAGACTTTTGGGGTTCCTTTAGCTTTAAGCCAAAAATCAAAAGTAACCAAAATAAATACCTGGGATTTGCGACTGCATTGGTAATCTTGAAATGAGTATCACTTTTGAATTGAATTGATGAAATAAATACACTTTTCTATCATTTTCAAAGCTTTAAACACGGACCTGTAATTTGAGTGAAACTGTAAGAAATCAGCTGCTTTTGAGAGTGTGAACCAACCAAATAAAATCCTGCTGGTGACATAAATGTGCCACACATCTGATCCTAACACCAGTGATTGATATTTTAACGCTGCCCCCCAATGACTAATGCAAGTTAAATGCTCCTGTGGTTGTTGTTAGGCTGCTGTTTTTCAAGGGCTCTCAGGGGTTCTTGGCTTGTTGTTGCGTGTGATATTATGGAACAAATAGTGGGGCTTAATGGTGGTGTAGATGATTTAACAGCCCTCGGGGCGTTGGAAAAGGAAAATGATTTTGCAGGAATATACAGTGTACAAAGTGTTTTTTTTCTGTAGCTCTTTTGAAATCTTTTTTTTTTTTTTTTCCCCTTTTTGTTTTGTCTGCTGGTTCCCCCCCAAAAAAACAACAACAAAAAAAACAATATCAAAGTAAGAACCCAGGCCAAAGCAGCTGTATGTATTGTCTCATTTAAACTACTTGTTAAGCTACATAATTCAGCAGTGTTTTCAGATTTATGCGTGTTTGTTTGAGTGCAGCAGAGCTCCTCCGTCTCCTTCAGGCCCAGCACCGACTTCGTTGTCTGCTCTGCTCCATCAGAAATGCTGTGGCTTTAATCCTTTGCCCACAGGGGACGGCTGACATGGATGTGTGTAAACTGTTGACATGGTGCTGTCTCCTATGCTCTCTGATCAAAGACTGTGCAGCCCTCCTGTTTCACAACCTGCCTTCAAATATGCTCCAAGTCTCAGTCTCCAAGCCTCCCTCCCTCTCCGTTTCACACTTCAGGTTAACCCATGTATCACCGTAATAAATCGCTACATCTGATAATAAAGCAGCTCCGTTTATGACTGTACTGGAGGAGGCTCGGTGACCTCCCTCCAAGCAGTGAATTTGATTTGGGGAAACAGGGTGCAAGTGTCTCGTGGCTTGGTAGAGGGCTATTTTTTTGGAGACACTTATGTGCTGACTTAAAGTGCAAGAAAAGATTTGGCTGGATGTTGTGCTTACTTTAATTAATCCTTGGTAATGATGCAACTATTAGTAAGAGCTCAGCTCATCTTAAATGGGCTGGAAGTGTTTGCGTGAATGCGTGTGTGTGTGTATGTGAGAGAGAGAAAGAGAGAGAGGGATTGAGTTTATATTTAATGTCAGTGTAGATTCTAAGTTTTGCAGGTCATGCTTATCCTAACTGCTAGAGCAGAAGTGAGCTTGGAATAGTTTGCTCATTCCTAGCATTCCTAGCCTGTCTTGAAAAGCATGGAATCTATTTTGATCATTTTCCAAACCTGGATAAGTGTGGAAAAAAAAAAAAAAATCCAATAGAGTGGAAAAATGTTGGACTTTACAGACTGTTTCCCTTGTTCTCCTTTGCTAAGGATAAAAATAATTATGTTGTAGAGGATTTTATTTTTTATTTAAATTACATTTTAGCCTTGATTTGCTACTTACAGTTTTGACATTTTATTCATCAGTATTGTAGTTTTTGTCCTAACAACTGAACGCATGCATATTCAGAAATCTAAAAAGGGTATTTTCACCACTTTTCTGAAGTCTAGACAACTGGACCAGTGGTTCTTCAGCTGAGACTGGTTAAAATGCCAATCAAAAGAACAAAGGAGTTTTTCTTTCACAAAAACTAAAAGGCGAATAATGCTACTCTAGTCCTTATTTGCAAGTATTTTGAAGTCCAAGAAGGAGATATTTGAAAAGAAGCGGCTCTAATTTTCTTCAGATGCCAGGCAAGCAGTGAAATGGCCCTCCGCCGCATTATTTTGTTTTGGGATTCGTGGAATCTACCGATAAAACCCAGTTACTAATCAAGCAGTTCATATTTTCTACTCAAATGTTGAGAATTTTCTTCAACCTCCAGGAAAATAAAAAGGAGGAGAGTCAAGGCTGGGTAGTGTGTGTGACACCTTAAGTCAGCTCCTCTTTTATTGTAGGTCTTTTCCAGTAAATGCAGGTTTCCTTTTTTCGTGCAACGCTTTCGACCCAGTCCCGTTACACCTTTGTTGCGCATCAACATAGCGTTCACAGAGGCGGATTGGAGGTTAAAGTTGATCCACCGCCCACATGCCTCTGAGCCTGTAACAGAAGTAGTTAGGGAGGCAGCTTTGCTTATGTGCAAAGTGGGAGGTGGCACATGCAACAGTATGCTCCAAGAAGCCCTTCTGTTAACTCCGCTGATTTTGTGCTACCGACTTCTTTTTCCGAGCGCAGGGCTGACCCAGCTCGCTTTGATCTGGGTGAATTAGCAAAGAGGATCAGTAGGTAGTCATAAAGGAAGTCGATACTGTAGTGTTTAACCACTGAGTGAAAAGGTCTGTCGATGGCTTTCTGTAGACCCATTCCAAAACACTTTCCCACTGTTCGTACATTTTTCATCAGCACCATTCAAAGTGTGTCCTTGAGGTGCAGGAAGACTGTTGAGTTTTGACCTGATAAACTCAATAAGCTGCTCAAGCCCAGCTGTCATCAACCAGGAATGATTATGAAAAAACAAACAAACAAACAAAAAAAAAAACAACAAAAACTATAACCTTGAGTATTTTGGTCAATGCTGAAGGCAAGATTACTTACAATGGTTTTACAAATTTTTTTTTGTTGTTTTTTTTGGGGGGTGCGGGGGGAATATAACATCTACTGCAGCCAAAGAACAGTGAACTTTCTTGAACGTGAATTTCCCCCCCCCCCCCCCGATATCTTCTTCCTTTACTACAACCTGTGTGTAAAGTGTGATACAGGAAACCTGTAAATGCAGTGCTGCCTAATTGAACTGAAGGCTTTTAAATATATTTTAAGGGCCAGAGAACCAAAGACTATTTCTAGGGTTTTACTGCTATTTCTTTTTATTATATTTTTAGGTGAGTTATTTTATACATTATACTGACTGTACTCTGTTTTAGCATACTGTGAAAGTGAAACGGGATCCCCATGTCTTAATATGATTTACCTGTCTAAATAAAGTTAAAAAACAAATATATTCAACTATAGACCACTGTATTAAAATGTATTTTAAAAAATCATAAAAATAGCGTACTTAAGTGATTCCCGGTAAACAAAATGCTAAATAGAAAATACACATTTTCTATTTGGATTTTGTTATGATCAAAATCCAGAATCATAACAAACCATCAAGGAATAGAAAACATACAATTTGTGTAAAACAAAATTGTTTTAAAGTAAAAACCAAAATATTTCGGCTCATTAATTACTTTTTTAGTTCTGCTGAGCTGAAACAAAGAATATGACGCCCTGTTTCGTTTCAGTTTTCAACTTAGAAAAGAAAATCTTTCCACCATGAAAGTTCCTGCTTGAGACTTTTTATTGCAATGTTGGCAAACTCATATTTAATAAATTGGATTAGTGAAAAGGTTATTTATTTCAGAAACTAATTACACACAGAGGGATGTTTTCAAGTCTATTTCACTTAGATGTGATGATTTTCCACTTAAAGGTTAGGAAAAGTCAATTCATAAATACTTTCTAGATTCCAAAGGGAAGTCAAATGGTTGTTGTAACTCATGCTGTCTAAAGAGTTGTGGATACTTATGGCTCCTGTAGCAGTCTGTATTGCTGCAAATCTGACGAAGCCTCAGACTGAAGTCACTGTCTTTTGTGACAGTCTAATGATGAGGATGGTGTTTGTTATCCATAATTTTCCTGATTTTATGTAAAATCCTTCTTTGCGCCATCATTTCCACTGGTTACTCAGCAGTCCCCAGAACAGAAACACCCTTCTTTATCAAGTTGTTGAGCCTTTTCATGTCCCTCTCTTCTCAAGCCCTTTCATAATGTGGTCAATAGGGGTTTAGTCATTGATTACTTTTGGGTCAGTTTTCAATTGATACCGGAACCAGGCGGGGTGTCTTCCACGGAAACAGAACCTTCTCGTGCATCAGGTGATGGTTGAAGAGGTGCTGCAGAATCCCACAGAGCTGCTCTGCACAGGACTCTGGTGCTAAAACTATCTGGACCTGCAGCCTCTCTCCAGCTGCCTATTCACCTGACTTCTAGATACAGAAACCTGGTAGGAGGAGGGAGCAGCAGCATTTTCTGATTTGGTTGATGGCCAACTTGTAGAAGCAGAAGAGTCCATGACTGAGATGGAGGATAAAACATGTGAGGTTTGACAGGAAAGCTGTGGGTCAGAGGAGTTTGGGACGCCTGCTTGGCTGGGGGCAGGAGAGGAGGACGATGATGAGCTTGTTCCTGAACTGAACCTATTGAAGAATGTGTTCAGCTCACTTACTCCGTTCACACTTCCATCTGCCTGATCCTCCTTTTGCTTGAAGCCTGTGATCTTCTTCATCATCATCTTTGACTACACCTTTGATAATGTTCTACAACACAATTTTATACAAATATAGCAAGATAAGAAACCAAGCTCTGAGAAATAACCGTCTAGGACCGGGAGGCAAAAACTATGCTTACCTTTTCAAGAAATAACATCTGCCAAATGGTTAAATACTTTTAATTTGGTGCATTTCTGCCACCTTCTGGTAATTTATGCAGCTTTTTTATCATCAGAAGCCAGTGAATAAAAGGATAGGATTTGCATGGTGCGAAAATCATTACCGATTGCTGTATGATAACATTATTTGTCTTTTAGAACAAAGAAGGAAAATCTACTTGCAAGTACTCTGAATGTGTTGACAAGCTGATAACTTCAAATATAACCTGCATTATAAAGGTAGCGGAGGAGCCCGGGGAGGGGGAGTGGGGGTTTCCACTGTTCTGGAGTTACATTAACACTCACGAGACTGGTGCCAAGCGTGATAGAAAACAGTTGTCATGGTTACAAAGTTGGGGGTGTGCAATTTTAAAGCATTTAAACCTGCAGCAATTTTTTTTACAAAAATCCTACTGAGCTAGAGTTGTGTGACAATGAACTAAGACACAATGAGATAGCTTTGTTTGAATGGCTTTTATGTGGTTTTAATACAATCAAATATTGTGCCAGGCTGCAAGTTTATAAAGGTAACAAGTGTGAATGAAGATTTACAAAACAACCACAGTTTTGTAGTGCAATCTGTAACCAGTCAAAGTTAATAAAATAAAAATAATCAAAGAAAAAAAGCAATAGAAAAAATTACAACCATTTAAACACGGATGCTTATTTGGTTTTGTTTTAGCCTTTTCTGCTCTTCTCTTCACAAGGAACGATGTTTCCACATTTCCTCGCCCCCATATGAGAGCAGGGGGAAATATTAGCCAATGTCCAGATTTTAAATGCAACTGCAAGTTCTGACTGCTCAGAGCGACAGAGAACACTCTTGTTTTGCTTGTGCACCTGATTGACAATGACAACAGCTAGACTGCCTCTTCTCCACTGGCACTGTCTTCAGCCCTTGCAGAGTGAATTTTCCCCGGTGAGTTTGACTGTTGCAAGTCTCGGGCTACGCTCTAGGGAGTGTGGATGCTAAAGGACAATTTGTGCCTCTAGCACTCGCTGTAATTCTGTTGACAATGTTTGATTTCAGTTTTTTTTTTTTTTCTTCCATCGAAGTAAAAGAGACATTTGTGCCTAAAAGACTTGAGGATGATTGCTTACACCCCTGACTGCACAGGCGGCCTGCATTTTACTAATTAGTTATTGTATTGGTGTTTTTGTATGGAGACTGTTGAAATGTTCGTACAATTATTCATATATATTGACCGTCCACCCAGTTTCGTTATTTTTCTTCTCTCGGCTGAAGTGCTTCTATAAAGGTTGTGTTGGATTCTGAGTATGAAAAAGCAGGAAACAATCATTCGTGCTGTTCAAGAGGCTCCACTTGTTTTCTGCAGAGCTCTAAAGCCCTGATGGTGGTAATTATCACCCATTAATGCTTTGTGCCAAAATGGCACCTGGGTTGAAAACTGAGATTTTTTTTCTTTCCTATTTGTTCAGAGCTGCTTCTATGTCTGCTTCACTTGTGATGCTATGCATTGCATTGCATTGCTTCTTTTTTCTGATTAATTTAGCAAATGGATTGATGTCAAAACTATATGAGATCACTGAGTTTAAGTATCCTACCTGTTATTTCAAGACGCTAGTGGAAAAAAAAAAAAGGCAGATGCTAATTTTTCTGCATAAATGCTGCAATGCACATAAATGTGTAGGAAGAATGTTTAATATATGGGTTTATAAACTATAATCTCAATCTGTATCATCAGTGTGGTCCTTTGCCAAAGGTTTCACAATTTACAATCTTTTTTTTTTTTTTTTTTTTTGGTTAATTTTGCAGGTAAATTATCCTATTGACAAAATTGAGAAAATAACGCAGTGCAATATCATTAGTAAATAATTCAAGGATGTTATCAGTTATGGTAAATCTAAATTTTCCTCACTCTGAACCGTCTTTTTCATGTGTACATTCAACACTCTCCATGACCTTTAGCATTTTGGGCACTGTAATCTGTGTGGGCATCTACTGCAGCGAGACTCCATCCAACAGTCTGACTATTGTGCTGGCATGCAAGGTGTGAACTTATAACAGTGAGGAGGTATTGGCCAACTACTACTGCATTCCAAAAAGTCAAGGGAAATGAGATTCAGCCTCAACTGCTGCTGAAAGCATAAAAACAGCAGCATTTTTAGAGTTAAAATATTCTATGGCACACAATATTGGAAGACTTTAAAAGAGATTTTTTTTTTGTCTAGATTCATAGTTGCGACTGTGTCTCTCTGCTTATTTGTGTCTCTACATTAGACATTCGACACCAACCATAACTGTATGGTTTATCTCTGAGCTGGGGTCTGTTTGCTTCAGGTGTGAGCAAGGTCATTGATGATGCTGGCGATGTGTTGTTTATTCCTTCTAAATCCAGACACGTATGCTAATTCCATTGACGCCAGATGCTTTATTCAGACATTTTTAGTAGATTAATGATTCTGTTTCCCCTCTGTTCGTAAACTTCCCTTTGCCCCAGCGGATTTCCTGACCTCCATCTCTGTCCCCCACAGTTGCATCGGGTGACCAACCTCGCTTCACTGGAGGCAGCCGTCCTGGGAGCACCGGCGTAATGAGGGAGAGGAGGACAGCTGGTGACCCCTACTGGTCCTATTCAGGTGAGCTCTCATTCCTGGTATGGCCAGAGAGCCTGAAACGGAGAGAAAATAACTCGCCAACCTCTCTGACTTGTCTCTCACATCCCTGTTTTTGTCCTCTGTTTTGGCAGAGACCTTTGCTCCCTTCTTATTGGAATATCCAGAGAGGCTGATCTAGGTGTTTTAGTATTCACATAATGCATACCTGAGCTGTATATTTTCATCACTCCTAATAACCATAATTAAACTAATGCATTGGGGAGAGAAACTGAGACATATGGCAAAGTGATTTAATGTTCCAAATGTTAATGCTGTATTATTATGTTGCAGCCTACTGTGTTTAACTATTAATAATGAATCGACTTCTCTTAAAATGGATTTATTGCACGTTTAATTAGGTATGTAAACCGTAAACACAGAAATAGTGCAAGTAAAAATGTATGCAAATGCAGTTGAAACACGGTATTTTCCTACACTGGATGAAAGACACGAAACGTTTATATTTCACTCTCTGGTATTGGATTAAGCCAGACTTTAGACCTCGTGGAAATTACAATTAAAAATGTTTTATGTTTGTGGAACACTTGATTAATCAAAGACTTTTTGAGAATTTGACACTTATCGCCAAGGTTTGAAAGATTCATTCATTTTCTTGTAGAATTGAGAAAACTAAGATTACAATAGAATAGCCAAAATAGTTAAAGCTAAATAAGTGATTTATTGTCATATTCATTTACATAGATTTCTTTAATAATGGGCAGCATTGCCTTCCACAGTGCCTAGTTATAATTTGGTTCAATTGTCGCCCATTCCTCCTGACAAAACTGGTGTAACCGAGTCAGGATTTGAGGCCGCCCTGGTTACACACACACCTTTTCAGCTCTGGCCACTCATTTTCTGTAGGAATGAGATAAGGATTTTGCAACGTCTGCAACACAAACCATCACTTTGTTGTCCAACAACCAGTTTGTCACTAATTTGGATGTTTGTTTAATTTTAGTGCTCCAAATGTGATCAAGAAAACATTGCTAGCATTGCTAATGCCTCATTAGCATTAGCTTAAGCTTCCTTTATTGCTGCCACACTTACAGCAACATGATACTATCATTCCTGTACTTCACAGCCAGTTGGTAAAAGTGTTTTAAAATAAAGTTACTATTTTAGCCCAGTGTGATGCCTGTGATGTTAAAAACTCCACACTGTTGCTCTGAACTTCACCAATACTTATTATCTAGTCAATTTAAACAGCTTACATTATTTTTTATACCCACAGATTTATCTGTTGTCTAATTTGTTAACATGCCACCACTTCTAAAAATAATATCTATGTTGATAAATACTTTTTTTGTTCCTGGTTCCACTTTTGGTTAATTACCTTCAGCCTGTAATAATACTTTTTTTTTTTAAACAAATTTTACAAAACAGTGATAATATTAGTATTAGTATATTATTAGAACTGCTAAGGACTGGCGACGTGTCCAGGGTGTACCCTGCCTCTCGCCCACTTACCACTGGAGATTTGCAACAGCACCCTTTGCAACCCATTTTTTTCTCATTTTCATCTCCCATTGTCATTTCATCATAAAACACTGTGGCAATGTTTTATTAAAATTTAGAAAAACTCAACAGGTTAATGTATTTTCACTCTACTGTTTCTACATCTGCAACGAATGTTTCGCAATTAAAGACTATTGTTACAACTAATTGTAGATTCTTTAAATGCATAGTAATCATAGTGTATGTAAACATATGAGTTTGAACGACGTATTGGTAAAAATATTTTAACAAAAAAAAAAAAATCTCCAGCGTTGTTTTGACATTTTAGCAAATTGTGCCTTTTTTATACACTGTATGTAATTATGTGGATTCATTACTGTTTGTATGAATATTTTGTGATGTTCATTTTAATTTTTAGGTTGCTCATTTGGTAAGCAATTCAGATAGGCATGTTCTGTCGGAACACCTCTGCTCTCTCAATCACAAACATCCACAGCCATGCAAACACAGTCCAGGGTCGACTATCAGGCAGTGCCGATGGGAAATCTGGGTTGTGTGCTCTGGTTGAGGGCACCTCTCTGAAACAGCTCAGGGAAGGAGCACTTGTATTTACAGGTCCAAAAACACCACATTGCAAATAATGTGCTCAGTCCCACTGCCACTGGAGTGCATCGGAGCTCTGAAAATTATTACACTGATGGAATATTTTGTCTTGGGTGCTGCGGTTGTGAGTAAAATAGCAAAAAAAAGAGAAAATCGTGGTTTCAGAGAAGAAAATTGTGCACTTCACAGTAGAGAAGCGAGGTATGCTCCGTTTGGATTCACGTTTGTTTGGTATTCACGTCACTCCTAACAGTGGCCTTCGGCTGCCTCAGTTGTCTGGTAGAGGCAGTGAAAGACTGTCTGCTTTGGCTATCCAACCATGACAGCTCTCTCACTATGTACAAGGTATGTGGACTCGATAATAAGAATCTTAATCACTTCAAACACGCTTTTATTTTTCTCAAATCCTTTATGCACAAAACTTATGTGTAGATGGTCAGACGAGGCCACCTTTTATGTTGCCGTGCGTCTTATCACAGAGAGGATTGAATTGTCTGTGATCTAAGGGACATTTTTAATGATTCAACATGATGGTAGTAAACGTGTTTTGACTTGGGCGAGTGGCTGTGGTTAAAATAAAAATGGCAGCTGGTGCAGATCGAGATGATAACATCGCCCAGCTAATTAGCTAGTGAGCCACCAAAAACTTGGCAGTATTTTTCATTTGATAAATTCATTTTCTAGAAGAGAACTTGAGCTCCAGCCCCATTGTGAATAAATAAAAGAAACCAGCACAAGACACATTTAAAATTGATTTAAAGGACATAAATGTCAATCAGAGGGATGATTGCTGACTTCTCAGATGTTTATAATACAACCATTGACACCCTTCACATTGTTATTTTTAAGAAGATGCCTTTTCACAGAGCTGTATCTATGGAAGCAGGATATATTAATGGAAAGTCAAGTGAAAGGATAAAGTGTGATAGCAAAGGGTTCCTAAGCAACAGGGGTAATTTTAGAGCACTTCACGCATCCCTTCACTAACAAGCTTTATGAAGATGCTGATTTTGATATCCAGGACGACTTTACACCGGCCCTCAGTTTCAAAAGACAGTACTTTAGTTACTATGGTAATGCTGTATTTGACTGGCCAATTCTCCTCACCCCAAGCCCCATAGAAACTCTGTGGGGCATTGTCAAAAAGGAAGATGATGCACACCAGACCCAACAATGGATTCGAACTGAAGGCCCTTATTAAAGCAACCAGGGGTTCCTTAACACCTCGCAGAACCAGAGCTGATTGCCTCCATGCTGCAATGATACTGTAACTGTTGCAAAATTAGCCTGGAAAAATATTAGGTGTAAAGTACACAAACATACTTTTCAGTAGGCATTTCTATATTAACGTATATTTTTAAGGGTCAGAAATGTGAATGATTGAAATTGGGGTTTTCACAAGCTGTTATAGGCATAATTACCCTTGCAATATATCACTGTGTGTTTGCTGAATCTACAAATTGAGTTATGTATATATTTTTATTTTGATGGATTGTAATATTTAGTTGCACAACCACACTTTTCCCTTCTGGTCAACTTTCCAACTGTATTGGATGCAGCCAACTTCTTAAGCAGTGATCCTATATGAATAATCTATTTTGTGGAAAGTATCAGTGAATGTCTGCTGGACAACTATCAAGACAAAAATCTCCCTAGTGATTGCATAATGCATAACTTGGCCATCATTTTTCTCTATGTAAAAATGAATCTTTTTTATTGGCTTTTGATTATTTTCTGAGAAAATAAACTTTACGTTTTTTTTAGTCAATCTTAATTCCCAAATACGTCACTATGTTGAACGTCTTTAAAATACATTTTACTTTTTCAATTTGATTACAGAAATAAATAAAATGTTTTATATATTGAAGGTATATTTCTTATTCAATAATTTTAATATGTGTCTGTGCAGACCAGGCTGCAGACTGGCTTAATATTTTTATTTTCTTTTATACTCAGCACTTGTGCTTGCTTTATGCAGAGAAGAATGCATACTTAGCAATATAAGAGCTGAAAGATTTAGGAAAACAACATCTTAAAAAACAAAACAAAACAAAAAACTTAATGTTGAACTTTAGCTTAAGAAGAAGAAAAAAAAAAACCTGCCTGTCTTGAGTTGAATTTTGGACATTCATTTCATGTCTGCACTGACCACCAAGTCCCACTCGCGAAGGCAGCTGGCTGATTGTGCTCTGGAAAAAAGGGAAGCATTGAGGGAACACAGAACTGTCCATTACTTTGGGAATGTAATTAGCGGCTAAGGCTGTGACTGGGAGACAGACCAGCGTGCCTTAGCAGCTAAATGGTTATTAAGGGCATTTGCTCTGTGCAAGTGAGTGTAACAGAAATGCACGCAGCGGGCGTGTGCCTCAAGCTAGAACGTACTTGTGCAAGTCAGGCTTCAACCCTTAAGAGTCAGACACACATAACATATAGAAGAGCAAGCCTCTCTTTTCTACTCATTGTGTAGCCCACCAGCATCAACTGCTGCAGGGGAGAGACGTTTGAAGAATGTGGAGCAACATGAGCTCTAGAGAGTAAGTTTTGAGTCCTTCATTTAGTTCAGGTCTGATTTTGCAGCTGGATGTCTATTTTAGATTGAAATTCTTCTTTTTTTTTCAGATTCATATTTGTTCATCTATTAGACATATTGTTAGAGGTGTTTCATGTTTAGCAGCAACACTTTATTTAGGGTTTCAGAGCCTTTTTTGTCACACGGTCCTCAGCATAAAGGTGCAATGCGCACAGTGCAGTGAGAACTCTTATCGGTCCATGACATGTCTCCTTCCTGTGTGCTTTGATTATGAACCTCCATGCAAGGAGGCTTGAAACCCACACCTTGAAACTTGATTAAAAGTTATTTAAGGCAGGCCCTGAGCTTGTGTGTGTCTGTGTCTGCAAGTGCACATGTGGAGGCATTTTTCATAAGAGGGATGATATCATACTCACCATAAGACTCCCACAGGAACAGGGCTATGCATCATCCCCCCTCCCCCCTTTTTTATAT
>NW_006799941.1:5501819-5554234 GCF_000485575.1 Poecilia formosa
TATCTGCAGGTTTTCACATCATCTCTGTTAGTTTCACTCGTTCCTTTTATCGCCGGTTTTATATTTTTCGCCGATACCCGGGCTGGTTTTGCCGCTGATCGCTTTCTTGTTGATTTATTGTTCTGGTTTAATTACAGCACAGCAGTCAGGAGTACCCTAATGTGCCTTTGCAGAAGCATTAAGTTTGATCCCCTTCTAACGGCACGTTAGAATGGAAGAAGAAGGGGGAAAAAAAAGATACGAAAACATGCCAGCTCTCGATGTAAAGAAATGCAGATTAACATCCCAAAGATGAGTCGATTTTCATTTTCTTTGCATTATGAGATTGCACCTGAATTAACTTGCGTCATTTAGACTGAAGTGAAGCAGTCAATCCATAATAAAAGATGAATTTTATTACTTTAATCTCAGCAAGTATATAGTATTGATCAGAAAGAATGGATTGAAATGTAAAAATGCTGTAAAAAGCGGGCACTTTTCATTTTTCTGGATTATTTCTCGCCGTTTTGCTCGGCTGCGTTGAATAAGACTCAGTGTTTTTCCACTGCTTAAACTAAAGGTTGAATGTAGGAATTAATGATGTATACCTCCGCAAATTGATTATACAGCTTAAGGCGCTGCATCTGGGTGATTTTTCATATTAACAACTCACTAATAGTGCAGTGCCTCACAGAGATAGTGCTCCCGCTGTCTGTTTTTCATGCAGCAGTTGTGTACGTTTGGATGGAAGCCACCTTGACAAGCTGCTGCAGCCACCAAAAGAGCCTGCAATTGTCTGATACGTGCGGATTATATTTCCCCTCAGCCCGACTGTTTTATTCCACTTCACTGAGGTTGCCCGTGATCATTAGCAATCTTTCCACTCATGTCTCACATAATGAAGTGAATGAAGTGTCATTTTCAATCAACTGCTATGTTGATCCAACTTAATTAGTACTTTAGAGGATACAAAACAAGATTAGGTAACTCACGGTACTCGATTGCCAGAGCTGTTTGTTTTGGCTTTGAATTAACCCTCAGTTCTGCTGCTGCTCAAACTTTTTCGTCACAGAAGAACAAAAGTTGATTACACATATTGGCATTTTAGGCCCTTGCTGGTATATATTGCATGATAATATTTATTGTGATAGAAAAAAACAACAACATTATTGGTCATGTTTAGTGTGGTTTTTGCACAGAGAGAAGAATTCTTGTGAAGCACCGGTAAGTGTGTTGACACACTTTTAAAAACTAGCGTTTGGAGATTAAGTGGACTTGCAAAATTTAGGTTTGGACAAAATTTAAAACGTGTTGGCTAAAAACAAAATCACATTAAAGTGAATTTTTTTTGCAGATGTTCAGAGTGGAGAAAGTACTAAGCAAAAATAAAAATAGCAGCAAAGTAGTTATAGTCGTAGCGGTAAATGCACAGAGAAAGTAAACACTTTGCAGACTACACAGTTTTTACATCATTTCTTCTTTGTGTAAAATAGCACCTAACTTGAAATGTAAGCTACTTCATTAGCTTGCACATCTGAATAGGTACGCCACTCGTACTCCTTTTAATCCTTTTCATGTGTATTCTGTGTTGTCCTGATGCACTTCTAATAAATATGCGTACAAAGTTTTAAATCCTTTTTTTATTGGAGTTGCATAATCACACTCATAGAAATGCTACTAAAACCTGGTAAAGGCTTTATTTTATCATCGAGTCCTTAGAAACACAGATTTAATTTTTGAGGGAGACGTGGCCAAGAGGTAATCTGCTACCGCATGAAAAACAAAACTAACCTACACACATTTCCTCACATACAAATATCAACACTGCCTTAATCGAATGATATGTTTTCTTGCATGTCCCATTTCAAATAGTAGCAAAGAAAGAGAAACAGGAAGTTCGGAATTTGACGTTTATTGAAGCCATCATCATCTTGCAAGGCAGATTGTACATTAAGTGTGCTTCAGTAAAGTTTATTTTATAGGATATGGTAATGATGCCAGGGATTTTGTAGGGAAGTATGTCCTCCGTTTTAATCACTGAATAAATATTCTTAGATAAATGTTGATTCTTCATAACTATAATTGCATCTGTACCAAGTGATAGATGTACCGTTAGTTTTGGAGGCCACTGTAGAGTGCGATAGAGCATGCTTTCATAAACCTTCTGCTTAAAAAAAAAACTATTTAACTTGGGAGCAGGTAAAATCAAATAAGAAGAAATCCCACACACAAAAAAAAAATCACGACTGTGTATTTGAGCATTACTTATGTGAGACGTAAGTTGAATTTATTTGTATAGTTCTAGCAGAATTGACTCAAACACTCCAACAATACTCTTAAATCAGTCTGAAGTAGGTTCAAACATGAAAGCAGTCATTGTTGACATTCCGGCTGAGTGTGCTTTAGCTTTACCAACTTGGATAATATTATAAATCCCTATCCTTCTAGCTGATGCTCGCTCTTTCTTCTGTTTGTTAAATGTAATTCCCAGGCTTTTGTTTTGAAAGCCTGGGAATTCCAATCAAGCTGCTGCCTGCAAAGCTCCCTGCTTCCTCCAGGTCCTCGGTAAACGGAGTTGCAGAGCTTGGGCAATATGTGGAGGTCTGCACCCTACACCCCATTTCTTAGCCCTGGTCTGGCAAAAGAGCCAACTAGCTATTCCCGTATTTTACCAACAGACATGCTAATTGCTAAAGCTGGGGTAAAAATATCAAAATGTAAAACATAAATTGTGAAAAGAACATTTACAAAATACAACTACTATGCTTTGATAGTTATTTACATTTGCAAGTCCTTTCTAAAATACACAACTAAATATTTTTTGGAAGTCATTATTTAAAATTTGACATAGCAAATTGATTGATTCATTTTATTATTGCTTGCTTCTGTGCTGCAGCACCTCTTGAATTAATTGTTTGAAATTAGGTCTTGATGGACTGAGTCCCAGTAAATATTGGAAATTTGTTTGATTTTTGTCATATTATGAAAGATGTTTTTTTAATTGTTTCTCAATTTTATTATTCATGGATTTATTTATTGACGCCTTGATTCAGTTACCGGTTTATTATATCCGTTGCAGTGTAATTGAACCATCACATAAATGGATAATAATTTGACAAATTATGTATTTGTTTTTGTTGTGGCAATTTTGTCCTTCAGACGTTTGTAATTTAATGTTGTTAGTTTTAAGCTGAACTGTGACTTGTTTTATTCTTCCTAAAATATTTTGCAACTGTCTTTTTCATTGTGCACAGCTGAATGACAGCAAGTGAGACAGGAGGACTCTTTGTCTACTTGTCTCCTTATGACCGGGAGAAAATAAAAATGCTTGAGCGCTGCCGGGCTTCTCATGAAAAGAAGTTTTATTCTTATAGGAGGCATCTTTCGAGGTTTCCTATATATTGCTACTGTGAGAAATTCTAATAAAACACTTGAATGATTTTGGAGAAAAGTTTTTCTTCAGACTAACTTCAAAATGTCTCTATTCCCTTGTAGATTGTCCAGCTAGGTGGGATGTGTTAGACCTGGGGATTCATGTTAAATTAGTTTGGTGCATGGGAAAGGAGTGCACTTTGTCTCTGATGTTGTAAACCTCCAAAACACCCACCCCCCACCTCCTAAGGCTGGAGGGAAAAGAGCAATGCCATGTTGTCATGGTGCCCAGCAGAAGGAGCCCTGACTCCTGGAGGTAATGAATCGAGAGGAGGATTGCTCCCAGTAGACCTCCTTGTACGAGAAGCACTTGAGTTTAAAGCAAAACTCCCCGACTATGCAGCAGCACAGGGGACAAGCTTGGAGGGTAAAGCATGGGGCTTTCTATCCAGGGATGCAGGGAAGACGTCTTCTGGGATAAAGATAAAAACAGTTTTTTTCCTTCTTAGATAAGAAAGACTAGTTTATATGCTAAAACCAGTTGCCTTTGCAAGTACCTCAGATAGCGCTCGCTCTGATTTGATTCATAAGATTTGTTTCATTTTTATTTGAAAGTTTTGCTCTGATTGTTCTATGACAATAAAGTCTAATTGGATCTAAACCTGGAGAGCAATTTATGCTAAACCCCTTCATGAAATACTACAGTTAGTTTAATTTTAATTTATCATGCCGTCTAGTGACAGAATATAGGATTTCTATACTGATTTAGCGCACATGATGCTGTACTGTGATTAAGATATTAAACACTCAGTCTGGCTCATTATCTTGTTGAGTCAATCTCAAGGTTGAATTGTTTTCAGCTTTCTATTCAGCATTTTTTTTTTCATCACATTAAAGGGAGAGGGCAATGAGAGGCGCCACACAAGATCGTGATTGACAAACACTAAGACTCGGCAGCGGGCTGTGATTGGTTGTTACTAGTTAGTACTGGGAGAACTTAGAGAAAGCAAAGTAGCTCAGTTCTTTTTTTTCACAGATCATCATTCTCATACCAGGCTGTCACAGCATCGTGCATACTGCAGCTGTAATGCCTTTCCTCACACAGACTCCACCAGGCTAGCAGCAGCAGCAATTAGCTGAAGTGGAAGTGTCGGAAAGGGCAGGAGCTTCTTAAAGAGACAAAGGCCAATTTTAAGGCATTAAAACATATAATGCAAAGTCAAAATAATTTTAAATAATTTTTAATGTATGCAACATTTCCATAACAACCAAAGGCAATATAATTACTTGATTACGCTTTAGATATGCTGCCATGCGCTGGAAAGTACATAATACCCCCTTCTCCCTCCCAACACACCTGATACAGGTGATTCAAGCAAGTACTACACTGTCTCCTGCAAAATATCTTGTACTGACTGATGATTTAAGGTACTTCACTTCAGTCTGTAAAAAAATGGGTTCTTTGACTCTAATAACAATTATTGTTATTAATACAATTAAATAATTCTGTTTTGAATCCTTACTGGTCACAAGAATCAAGGTGCACAAGGGGGAACAACATTTTCAATCGTGTATATATACAGTTGGAAAAAAATGTATTAAAATTTGCATGACATTTGTGGATTTATGTGAGAATTTATCACACTAATCCATTAACATTGGCATGTGTTGACTAGACTTCTTATTAGCAATGCAACTAATGAGGTCTGACGTTCTCGTATTCGAGAGATGTTTTGGTGCCACCTGTGGGATCAGGTCTGTCGAGGGTATTTTGAAGGGACCTGGAGGAAAGTGGTGCTAGTAGGTGAGCGGTGCAATCTGAGGCGTTTGGTGCTCTGCAAGCCGTGGCAGAGAGTCTGCTCTTATCCTCCAACCACAATTCATTTGCATATAATTGCAATCTGTTCAACTCAACAGACAATTATGAATTCTTGTTGCGTACTACAGTAAGGGCCTCTGTGTACTCCAGCACAAGTTGGTAGACATTTCTACAATAGTAACTCAAAAAGCATTGTGACTGACTGTTTTACTGAGTACTAATTATGTTCTTAATCAATTAGTTGGAGCAGCTCTCGAATGCAACACACAATCCATTACAGTCATAGAACACCTGCATCTATTTATTTATTTCCCCCCCCCACACACACACACTTTCATTCTGGTAGTATTTTAACAAGCTTCACTGCCAGATGTCAAGTACAGAGAAAAGCAGACATTTTGTAATATTCACCCTTTCACTAGCATTCGAGTTCCACTTCGTTCCAAGCAGAAAATTGAGGCGTGGACTGTAGCTGTCAGTAAATGCAATTTTCGGTGCCACCAAACATCCCTTCCTTTCTTCCCTCCTTTATTTTGACCTTCTGAACTTTATCCTGCTCATCCTGAAACATTTCTTTACAGCAGCCCCACACCACAGAGCTCTCTGGACTTGATTAATTTCCGGCTCCTGGGAGAACAGAGAGAGATTCATCCATCTTCCACCCCGCTTTTCAAGTTGCAGTCATTCTATGTGATGATGGAAGCTTAACACACAACATCATCTGTATCCCTCCAGTCTTGCTGATGTGTTGTATAAACCTGTAGATGTACCTGCACTCATTTTCTGAGAAAATGAGAGGTGCAGGAACACTAATTATTAAAAATGAATTTTGCTGGAGCCAGAGCTGGCTCATTATTCATCTTGGTTATTGCTAGCACTTTGGATCAGCCTTTGTGTGCCAGAATTGGTCAATTTGTCTCTGTCAGGGGTGGGCCCTTGACAGATGTGCCAATATGGCTGCTGAAGTTCTGTGCTTGGGGAGAGGCATCTTAATTTTCCATGATGTATCACGCTGGCAGCAACCAATTTAGCAGAATTGAGCTCCAAATCATCTTACTTCCCACTGCCTCTGACAATCTGTTTCCTTTCCTAGATTAGGTAAATATATTATGGAAGGAAATAAATTAGAGATTCCTGCACCCTGGGTAAACTGAGTTTTTGTTGACTTGATTGTTTGTATTGTTACAGTGGCATGTCCAGAGGATGGGTGTCCTGGGCCCTCGTTTCTGATATGTGTAAAAACAAGACCCCCAAAGCACAATCGCTATGATAAGTGTAACCAATTTTTCCAGTTTCCCTGTTTAGGGCAGATTGATGTGTTGAACTGACAGTTTGTTGTGTAAAGCTAATTAATTAAATTTCAGGTGTCGCGTGGTTTTAGTGTGCCTCGTGGCACTATATTAGGCTTCGTTGGTGGCTTAGGTCCAACTTAATGGATGTGGACATGCTCAGCCTGCTGGGACTGCAATATTGAGGAAATGCGAGATTGCCAGCCCACAGGTTCCCGCTCTAATGGGGTTATGCTGATGAACTGAAATGAGCTCGAGAGCGGCTCAGCAAAAATTTTTTAAACTCATAATCATGATGACTGACTTTATAATGAGTACACATCCCCCGAGAGGTGAGGAGTTAACTGTTGGGGGTAAGGTCGTAATGGTGGCATGATGGCACTGTTCGGAAAGGTGTGCAAGCTTATCCTTATGTCATGAGGCAACATTTTTTTTTTATATATATATATATAATTGCTTGTTCAGTGTGAAATGGATTGAGGTTTCTCGTGTAACCCTGACTCACGTTAAGTAATCCAGGATAATTCAAAAGCAAAGACCAGCTGCTAGGTTCAACAGGATTGCAGCCAAGGTGAATGCAAAATGAAATGGCAGGAGGCAGGAAATGAGAAAAAATATTTTGTAGAAAACAACTGAAAATAGAATAAAATGCAATTTATCAAAAAACAACAAAGGCACTGTATGTATGCATGTATGTATGTATGTGTGTGTGTGTGTGTGTGTGTGTGTGTGTGTATGTATGTACTTCCATCCACCAGCTGCGTGGAAGTAGTTTGTGCTGCATCACCTATACTTTCCTGGTCTTGTTAGACCATTTATCCGATACTACTATCTCTGGATTAGCCAGTTACACTGCTGCTATTGATTTCTGTCTGGACTCTAAATTTTAAGGACGCTTGCTTTGCAAACAGGTAGCTGTTGTTGTCCCTGCCTCATTTACAGAACCGGAAGAATAATAGCTGCTGAGTGGGAAAGCCAAGAACAGAGACTGCAATAGAGGAGAGTGGTTTAGGCCTTCTTTTTTTCGTCTTGTATTGAATTAGTTTCCAGGCTAATGGTGCCTGCGGAGTGAATGATATCTTTTTTTGTTTTGTTTTTTAAACAAACCCGTACATTTTTGATCATAGAGAATTTCTTTTTTTTTTTTTTAACCAAACCTTGGCAATTATTCTTAAGTAACTTCAAACACTGTTTTATTTGCGATTAAGACTTTCAAATCCAAAGCAAAACTGGGACTGAAATCTTTCCCCAAAGACTGAAAATGCTGTCGTAAATTCAGATTGATTCAGCCTTATACTCTCTCAAACAGGTAAAGGAAAGATCACTCAGCCTGGTTGTCCTTTATCTTCCAGAGTCTCATGACTCATTTAAGTGCGAGCTCAAATACCTGCGAGGGATAGTAAATAATGTAGATGTATCACAAAATTATCGGGGTAGAAGCTGTTCTTTGCATTCTAAAATCCGCACCGGTCTAAACCCTTCATGCTGTATTAAATTTACTCACCAATCTCTTGTTATTTTTTTTCTCTTTTCAAGGCTCAGAGATCAAAATGTTACACATGCATTAAGCAGGATTTACAAAAGAAGCTTTGATTTAGTTGTGTCCAGCTTTTTGAAAATAAGCTGAAAATAAATTGAGCAATTTTTTATTGTTACGTTTGTTTTTGGAGTATATTTTTAACATTCGGTTGAAGAGAGAAACTTGAAAGCCAGAAGGCAAAGGACTACTTTGTCAGTCATCCATGTGTACAACACTGTCTTTGCCTTTTCAACCGTGAGCTTCTTTTGTAACATCACCAAGCTCATATTTTCAATTCTGTATGTCGAAACATAAAATAAAGTTAGCTTTCATTTCTTAGAGCTTTTGTCTGTAGGAAGGTATGACAAACAAGATCTCTGAGGGGCAACTGACAATTTAAAATTATTGTGTTTCTTAGGAATTGTATTTGTGTGTATGTGTGCGTGTGTGTGTGTGTGTGTGTGTTTTTATTAGTCCTCATACATAGAGACCAGCCTCCAGCATCTTTAATTTTGAAATGAATTTGGCCAATCTTCACCAGCATTCACCTCTCCCCAGGAATCAATTTTCTTCTGCTTTTTGTGAGCTCCCCCCTCCCTTCTATTCTTTAATTTTCCCCATCATCTCTTGTTCCTAATGCTGGCCACATACCAGCTCTGAGCGGGCTTTTCTTCTTTGTGGATGCTGCTGGGTAGCGAAGAGTGTGAGTGAGACACAGTCTGGATTAAGGTTTGATGTAAAATGTCTTCTCCCTGTGCTTAGCTCCGCTCTCATCTGGGGATGTGGTCATGTGCAGTCTTGTGATTTGTGGCCTAATTAGCAGCTTTGGGTTACCTAAGGCTAAAAGTCCCATAAGAACACTCTGCCACTCATGAGCTTTGAAAAATCCAAACGTTCGTTGACTCTTAAACCATTTGTATATGATAGAAGTAGAACAGGTGAAGGGATAGCTCTGAGAGGTTCTGTAAAAATGATTGACGCAGTAGTTCTGGCTTCCATGGTGTCTTTATTTGACTCAAATCCAGATGATTTAGCCATGACGGCTGAAGCTAACAAAAGTCAAGAATTAATTGGACTTCAGTGGTTTTAAAACAATTTACATTTACATAGATTTCATTCTGGTTTATGTGGACACATTTTTTTAACCTTTAAACAATTGACATATTTGCATTTGGTTGGTATTTGCACAGAAGTTGTTTATTTACATAGGAGCTGATGGGAGGATGCAGTGCAGCACCGATGAGTTTTCTATGTGAAACGTACATCCAGAAATGGAGCATACATCTATTTTTACTGGGAACTACCAGATTATTTCTCTCTTTTGGAGGGTGGAAGGGTGTGTATTTTGTTGTGACATTGGCATTTATCTACTGTAAATACATAGAAAGGTCAGCAGAAAGAGAACAGAAGAAACATGCAGCAAATAGTTCAGCCCTTCAGGCAAACTCCAGGTGGCTGCATCTTATATGGTGGGCCTGCAGCAACAGCCATGGAGCGCCTGAATTTCAGCCAACGATTACCACAAAGTTAAACTACAAAGTGCCTGAAAATCTACTGTAGTAAGGTTGACTTCCCTAACTAGCAGTAGCTCAGCTATGCAGAGGCCTTCTGGCAAGCCATTCATTTGATCCAGGTACGTTAGAGAAGGAATGCATATGAAAGTTGCAGGATGGTAGCTCTCGAAAACTAGACTTGGACCCTCCTGGATGAGAGTAATTTTATACTCGATAGGAAAGGGACTAAAAAAAATAAGTATAATTGCCAGATGAGAAAGGCTTAGGGTTAGGTTAGTAAGGTTAGTTTTATTTTCTTTTTCATTTGTCTTTGGTTAGTGTGCTCCTCCAGTTTATTTTTTTTTATGTTGGTTTTAACAATCAGTTAAAAAGATAAAATGAAAGGTTGTTTTTTTTTTACTTTAAACTGCTACAAAACATTTGCTTTTTATTGCATTTTACTACCATGCCCAATAGTTACTTTGCCAAAATGCTTAACACGTTCTGTTCTTAGTATCTGCTTCCCAAAGAAAGGACATTGGTGGCACACTGCCTCCTCCCTGTTAAAATAATCACTTGCATCTGTCTACATATTTTAGGAACGTCACAAATGTTTGAAGAGACAGTATTTTGTATTTTCCAGGCACATAGTGCCACCTTGTAGCACAGGGAAGTAAATGTGCTACTTTCAGTTGTTATAAAGCGCTATATAAAGCAAATATGACTTGAAATGAATTTGATTTTGTAATTTGAAGCCTTGAAATTGGCCCTCTTTTTCTTTAAAACTTCCTGCTCTTTCTGAAACTTTGCTTTCAGGAAATCATGTATGGGCCAGAGTCTTGTTAATGAACCTTTAACGTTTTTACCGGTGTTGCACTAAGAAGTAACTCGTATAATGAGCTCTTCAGATGTGCAGTTCTACTGGGTGTTTGCTAATTTCTGCTGGCTAATCTGAAGGAGCAGAGTGGGGGAGTTGCGGGGAAGGGCAGCTCTGTGAGGTGGAAGCTTGGAAACTGCAGTTCCTAGGAAACCTTTAAAGACCTTCTGTAATCGCGTTCACCTCATCAAATGTAATATTTTTCAAGAATGAGTTGTGAGATTGTAGAAGTCTGTTTTGGTCTTGGAACCTTTCCGACTTGCTGTTGGACCAACTAATTTGGGCTTAAACAAGTTAGTTTAAGCCCAGGCACCTAAACTTATTTACTGCGGGTAAGGTATTAACTGTGTGTAACCTTTTGACAGGACCTCTGGGAGAATTATTGCTTTAAGATGTGGAGATACATTTTTTACTTTGTGCCACCAATTTGTCACTGCTGGAGTAAATAGATATGTGTCTGTTTACTTCAGGTCAAAGTGTACGGATGCAAATCTGAAAGATCATTTGGCTCGAGCTGGTGTTTTCCTCTGCTTTGGAGGATATGCTAAGACGGTGCATGTTTTGGTCTCTGTCCTAAATACCTCACATTAATAACTGGATTAGCTTGGACTTCATGCACAGAAAAGGAAGGTACCTATTAAATGTGCCGACCCCATGACCTGTTCTATGCAACCATTATCATTCAAACATAGGCTTTCCACAGCCGTTATGCAGTATTTATTTCCCCAGACGCCGAAGCAATAACTGATACCTTGAGAATTGTTGAGGATACAGTTTAGTGCTCAGCGGTCTTTGCACTTGCTGTCATTTTACTATTTGTTGTGCTCTCGTTTCATTATAAATGTCTTTGTCTTAGTATTTCTTTATTCATATTTGCTGCTTATTTTTGGAGCACTAGAGAAATACAATAGCTCATAATCCTCTAGGAGGTAATTACAATGTCAGGGCGGTGCATGGGTGGTTATCAACCCCACGCTGCTTGTGCACACATTGTTTATTTAATTGATCCCCACTTTTTGATGAAAAATGAGTTTCTGATTGAGCATGCCATGCATTTCTTGAGGTACATCCACAACTTTATCCAAACCAGAACATACAATCAACAGATCCGCCTTCACACTTATCAAATAAAACAAACATGGATTATACTGTCAGTAAGTTCCCTGTGAGACAGCAGATGTGCTTCTATTTTCAGGGTGAGGGAGATTTGATTATCCCCACATTTGCTGGTTACAGCATAAAATTACACCGAAGGCCCTAACAATTCAATGAGCGACTCTGACAAAATAATATATTCAGCCCACTGGAATAAAATTCAATGCATTGTATCATCTGAGGAGGGTCATTGTGTGAGAGGGAATATTTCACCTTTAGCAGCTGAATGTAGCTAATGGTGTCCTTAGTCCCAGCCTCATATCATGGATTTATGCTGGCGCTTTGACAGACAGGTATGTGAGAGGTTTCTGTTTGCCTCATAACCCCTGTCACCTCGGGAGACAGCAGCCTCCTTATGCTTGTCCTGGTTTATCGCTATACAGTGACCCACAGTCAACTCGTTCTCCTAGCAGCACGTCCCTCAGTCCCTAGGATGTGGCCCCTCTGGCAGGTATCTACCGTTGCCCCCTCTGCCCTTCATAGCTAATGACCAGCTGCTTGCTGGGTGAATGATGACACGTTTGGAGTCGGAGTCTCCAGGATGTGTTTTCACAGTTTTAGCAGTTTGTAGTTGCTTTAATTTGGGGATGGCAAAGTCAATTGCGCTGTTGTATTTTGGCCAAAGCTCCAACAGCAATTCCGTGTCGGACTTGGATTCATAAAATCCACGTGTTTTATTGAGATTGCTTTGACTTTGCTCTAACAGATTACATCTTTAAAAATAAAATGTACTTTTTAATACATTAAATTAATCTGAAACGATTAATTAACTGATGCAACATCAGTTGCATTCAATGGTGTAATTGTGCAGCTAAGCATCACAAAAAAACTACATCGATCATTTTTTTCAAATATTTTGAGGTTATTGTTGAAATTAATGCTTTTTTTATTGTTGTTGGTAGGAGAAAAGAAGTTACCTAACTGTATTCTGCCAAGCGTAAAGTTTGATGGAGAGGGGATTATGGTGTAAGGATGTTTTTCAGGAGTTGGTCTCAGCCCCTTAGTTCCACTCGAAGGAACTGTTAGTTCAGTATACCAAGACATTTTGGGCAATTTCATGCTCCCAACTGTGTGGGAACAGTTTGAGGAGGGTGCATTGCTGTTCCAACATAACTGTGCACTAATGTACCAAGTAAGGTCCTTATAGACATGACAAAAATCCACATCAATACAGTTCTAAACCTTGTGGCAAGCCTTCCAAGATGAGTTGAAGCTGTCATAGCTGCAACGCTGAGCTGACATTAAATACCCCAGGGTTAAGAATGAGATGTCACATAAGTACAATATAGTGTATTGGAAAAAAAAAAAAAAAATATATATATATATATATATATATATATATACAGTGGACCCCCAATATATGTGAGGTTTAGAGACCTGAGTTGCCTGTGAATAGCCAACAATCCAGATCACTTGAGATCCTCTCTAAAAACACATAACTGGCCATTTTAATAGTTAAAACATTATAAGCACCTTAATTAGCATAACTACATGCAGTGGAAACAGGCTTAGCACGACCACAGTCGCTAATACCTACAGTCTTCTCTATTTCCATTTTTGGGGGTGCAGCCAATCATCTCCAAGGAAATTGGATGGCACACCTGGACTGGCTGGTTTGCAAACCCCAGCCAATAGTGTGTCAGGTTGCATTAAACTTAGGTATGTCAGCTTCCCAAACTGCATTTTTAAAAAATCTATTTTAGATATGCATTACATCAAGATCCACAAGGTGTGTTTTCCATAAATAATTGGGATTTGCATTCCACAGAAACATCCACGAATAGGTGAACCTGCGAATACTGAACTGTAAATAAATAATACACTTGTCCAGGTAATAATGTCGATGTTAGAAGATGCATGCAAGCGTTACAATCAGACATTTTTCACCACTGCTAAAATGATATGTAATCACTATGCTAAGTTACTTAAACAAAGCTCTATAAAACAAAATGTGCTTTTTGTAACTTTAAGAAAATGTGCTTATTTTCCCAGGGCCAACCAGCTGTGCTGGGAAATAGAAAAAGAGGCTGCAAGAATTAAAAGATCATAAAAATGCTTAAATGTTTCATAGCTACTCGAATCTTAAGAGGCACATCACACTGTATGAATTTATTTCTTTAAATATTGTAGATGCAAAAAGACTTGGATCTTGTGCTGTAAGCTTTTGCATTCTGCACATACTGCGTTTAACGCTTTGAGTGGCAGTCTGTCTTTATTTTATCGTACCATCCCTTTTCCCATCTGTGGCCATGCTGTGCCTCCCAGTCCACAGCAATTCCTCCAGATGTATTCAGAGAAGTTTCTTTGGAATGGATCAGAACCCAAATCACAGCAGTCTCTAACTTGCGGGTGCTCACGCTGTTTGTCTACCTGCAGCAATACATACTCCACCCTGTTATCCAGAATGAACAGAAAAAGCAGTGGTGTAGTTATTTTATGCAGGTCAGCTTTAAGCTGTACCTGGTTATGGTGCTCTGGCTCTTCCTCAGAGCATGGCTCAGTCTGGCCCATCCACACTTGGTCAGGTTGATCTGCAGCTGTTCATCGTTCTCTCCATCATCTATTGGAACCGCCTTTTTAATTCTGAATGCCTTTTCTCGTTGCAAAGATCCAAGAGTAGCCACTGCGAACATGCACACTGCCTTTCTCCTTGTCATCGTGGTATCTTTTCATGGATTTCCTAAATTGCTAGTACATTTCATGACTACCATTTAAATTATGTGCTTTGAAAACATTGAAACATTGAAATGTCTGGTTTAAGAAAGCAATCTGGCAAATAAATCCTGCCTTACCCAGCCACAGTCTGTTGTTGGAGATGTTGGTTGGGTGGCGAAAAGATTTAGATGGAGATGCAGAAATAAGACTTTCTTTTTATTATTATTTCTTTTTTACAAAAACCATTTGGTTTTCTTCAATTTTAATTCAGTAATGAAATTTAAGAATGAACGTGTGGCAGTTTCCCTGACAGGGGAAGCACATTTGTATTTTATTCAGTGTCAGTTACTTTAACTTTAAAATCTATCAGAGAAGGAGCCAATAGGCTGATGGTAACTCCAGATGATCTGCACAATCCTAGTGTGAGAGGTCTGGTTGACATTATTGGTTGAACACTCTGCAAATCTGACTTTTATGAAAGAAGAACCTAAAGAACACCATTGTTAAGAGGGAAAAGAATAACAGGACTAATTTAAGTTTTCAAGATTAAGATTATAGTACCAGATCCAAAAAATAAAAACAAACAAACATGTTAGTGGCTTAAATAATGCTTAACTACATAGACAAGTGACTATGTCCCAGACAAAGTCCAGATCTAAATCCAACTAAGAGTCGGTGGCAAGACTTGTGAAACATTTATTAACAAGAAATAAAAAATCTGATTAATTTTTACAGGATATGTGGATCAGAGGTCCGAGGCGATCAAGGGAAGTTTCCCCCACTGTGATTACTGGCTGATTGATTGGCACATCAGTGATTCAAAGTGCTTAGATGCCATAAAAAGCAGTCTTAAGAGCTATTTTAGTGCAATGGACGATGGAAGGACAGGATTCAAAAAGCATAGATTTGGGCCAAAAGAGAGACCCAGCACATCTTGACAAATAGCTATATAGACATCCTGATCTCCTGGGCATAATTGGGGAGTTTTATTCTGACATAACCAAATGTGTACTTAAAACTGACACAAGACAAAGAGAACAGCATGTATAGATCCTGGTTCCTCTAATTGGACTGAAGTGATTTAGACTGACCAGCGGGGCATTATCATCATTAAAGTTCTGCTCTCGCTAGTGAGTCGAGAAAGTGGTCACAGTATGCCTCCTCTAATAGCCAGGTGCTGAAGCCGTAGCTTAGTGCAAGTTCCCAGAGCCAAAGAGTTAATTAAACTAATGGATGAAGCTGCATGAATGGAATATGAGGGGTATAGAAGAGGTGATGGCTCCAGACTGAGATGGGGTGCTCTCTAATAAGGGCATAACAATTGGAACAGGTTTAAAGGATGATGTGAAAAATTAGTGATGGTGCTTTTATGTGACGGCGCACAGCTAAACTCAACAGAACTTTATTATTTTGTGTTTGCTCAGAGGACCAATGATGCACATAAATGCATAAAGTACAGATGGCTTCATCCATTATTGCATTCATCTACTTAAGTCTCAGTTTTTCATCTTCATCTGCATCTTTCAGGGACGTAAAGAATCGCCAATTTACTAATTTTGCCTCGCTTATAATTTGACTGTGATTTCAGTGGAGTCAAAATTTGCGATATTAAAGTGTCCATCACACTCAGCTGCAGGACATTTATGAGTGCTGATGTCTGTGTGCACCACTTTCCGACAGCTAGCTGATATGAAACATTTGCCCTTGGACAAAGCAGAGTAATGTAGCGTCACTAATCAGTGTTTCACTTTGCAACTCTGCAGAGGAGATCTGTGTTCTGCTCGACAGGCTGCTCACCTCCCTCTCCTGTTTACAATTAGCAAGAGGCTTCCTTCCACTGATGCAGCGTCGGATTGATGTCAGTCTGCACCGATACTCAGAGGGCAAAACCCAGAGAGGAAACATTTACTCCTTTAGACTGTGTAGGAAAAACAACTTTTAAATGCGCAGGGAAAACTGCCAGCTCTAAAGTTGAAAGCGAGGAAAAAAAAAAAGAGCTTCCATTTATTTGGTTGGTTGTGCGTAACCCTCCTCTTTCAAATTTGGTCCTTATCCAGATAAACATAAGGCGTCTAATCCTTTGCTAAATTGAGTAAATTAGCTGAAAATATTTTAAAAGACATCTTATGTATGCAGTGTAGTTCCTCTGAGTCCCAGGGACCAGACGCTTTAGGTAAATGTCAATTAAAATTATTAGGTAAACAAGGTTAGATTGTCTTTACAGCTGCTGTAAGCCCAATTGGTTCTGTAGTGTTATTTGCACAGTAAACTTATATTGATATTGGTCTGTCTGTGTATTAGCACAACACTTTAGCTTAAAGGGGCGGTATTATGTCCTTTCCAGGCACATCTAGTGCCTTTTCATAGCAGAACCAAACATTAATGTTGCATTGAGTTGTTATAAAAAGGCTGTCTATGTCGAACATAACTTAAAAGAAAATTGACTTCGCAATTTGACGCCTTAAAATTGGACCTCTGTCCCTTGAAGAAGCTCCTACTCTGTCAGGTACTCTACCTTCAGCACGTCATCACAACAATGCCTTTGCAATATGCCGTTTAGAACTGTTCTTTGGAGCGCTGGTCTGAGATGTAGTTCTTGTAATGAGTTCAGCAGACTTGCAGTTCAGGTGTTTTCTAACTCCTGCTGCCACTAGTCTGGTGGAGCTGAGTGGGGATGGCGTAGGGCGTGGTGCCCTGCGAGGTGGAAGCATAGTCGGAGAAGCAACAGAGAGCTTTGTGAGAGCAAGAATGGAGGTGCCCTAAATGGCTGCCACAGAAAATGTAAGAATTTTTCAAACGCCACAAAAGAATCAAAGCAATACNAGTAAACACTATTTTATGAAAAAAAAAAAAATTATTTCATTTTTCTGTCAGTGCCTTCCAAAAGCTGACCTCATTTCTTTACTGTAGTCTATAGTAAGTGTTGTTACTGTAAAAAGCTTGTTGGAGGGTGCAAATTCAATCTTGGTCCACTCCATTGCAAACAAATAAAATTAGGAAGGAGGATTTTTTTTTTTTTTTAAATAGTTGATTTTACACAATAGCACCCTTTTAACATACATTAACCAGAAAAAAAAAAAAAAGGTTTGGCTGCCTAAGAAATGAACCATCATTTCGAAATCTACTCATAAAATGGCTCCATCTTCAACACAAACAACCTGCTCAACCCTGTCAGCAGCACAGAGAGTAAAGTACACATTACAGCCGTGCAGTGTGATCTATGGAGTTGAGCATTTTATGTAGGAGGGTAAAGATTTTCCTTCAGGCGTGTCACAATTAAGACAGAATGGTATGAACGCTGTTATTTCCTTTAGTTAACACCTCCATTCACCTTTACAGAAATGGCAAAGAAAAGTAATATTTATTCACAACGACATTGTCATCCATTTTGCATAATTATTCATATACATTTAATATTTAATTGTAACAATCACTGAAGGGCAGAGGTTTCATCTTGTTGGAGAGCTACAGAGCAACAGACTTTTCAATCTTTAGAATTTGTTTTTAGTATCACTACTTCACCTCTCCTTAAAAATTTTGGATTTTCAAAATATAGCTGAAATACACTTTGGCAAAGCTACTTGGTTTGAGATGTACCTGAAATCTATCCCTAAATTACTCGAACCAGAGTTAGAATAAAAAAAAAAAAGAAAAGTTAAAATGTATATATATTTTATTTATTCTAACTCTTCCAAACTTATTTCAGCTATGATAGTGTTTTTGAACTAAAAATAAACCATTACAGTTAAGTGCACCTAATATGACTCTAAAATGTCAGTGAAAACAATTTGCATTTATTACAGTCCTAGATTCACCAAAGTACACAAAGGTGGTGATGCTCTGACATTTAAAGTAAATGCATCAGCATAATTTCTTGCTATAGTAATGCAATATGTTTTTTTTTTTTTATTATTATTTCCAGGATGCTTAAAATATATATTCTCAAAAGCTATAATAAAGGTGGGATTTGAAAGGCAATAAACAGGACTATGTGTCTCTGCGGGGAAAAGTGTAATAGTTTGATTCACTGTGCTTGTAGAGAGAAGGTGAAGTCCAAATGATTAACACAGCGCTGGCTTTTACTTAACGCATAGGTGATGTTGTGCACGTTTTTGTAGATTGGAACAAACGTCTGGCTGCCCTTTTCTAACTGTATTAAATGGCCTCAGGAATGAGTCTTTCTTTTCCTAACTGGTGACTATTTTTTTTTTTCCTGGTAGAGGTTGTGTGTGGTTTACTGTCTAACAGCAGCAAATGCATGTTGATTTATAATGAGGTAACGCCTGGAAGTGGAATTGACTACTGTTCAGATTATTCTTTTACAATATCCTCTTATGCCGTGGCAATTTCTTAGGTGATCATAAAGGAACTGTGTGGTATTGTTCAATTCGATTGCAATCTAATAGAAATGGAATCATGGACATTTAAATTGCTTAGATGTTTTAATATCCTGGGGCTACAAACGCTGTTGTGCCTCTCGGTATCTACAAATCAACATGTTTGCATCTTATGTACGGTTTTAAGTCGATTACTGGTCAGTTTTCCGTTCCGATATTCCATCAACTAAATGAAGCTTTGTTTCAGGCTTTGTATTAGTTTGGTGATGTTAGGGCTGCTTTTGTTGGGCTCATCTATTGATGCGGTGAATGCACAAAAATAATGAACAAATTAATCTTCTTGGAACATTAAAACGAACGTATAACAAATGTTACAATTATCAAGTGTTCTCAATTCAAACGTGGGTCAGATTTAATCCAAACTCTGCGCTGTGCTATAAAAAAGAAATGGAGGTTGCGTTGGGGACTGTTAGAGCTAGTGTCAGCATAAACTGACCGATCGATCTATCACCTGTCTTCTTGTGTTTAAAATGTTTGACAAAATGTCTACAGGTTTTTTTTTTTTTTTCCAGTTTTTTTCTTGATTACTTTCTTAAGAGGAAAAACACCACCTCATTTCACAATGTAACAAAAGGTTTTTAACAACATAACTATTTATGTAATCTTTGATAAGTGTCATATTGCTTACTTTATGCAAATCAGGATCACATCTCTTTCTTCAAGGACCCGACTGAAACAATACAATAATTAGCACAATAATCCTGTTGTTCAGACACATCGAAAGGCATCATTTTGAAAACAATGAAACATGCCTGGCATTCTGCTAACTCTTGTTTACGGCGGTGCATCAAGAAGTTTATCAGCTAAGCAAATTATCTTAAGTGCGCAAACAATTACTGACGCACTCCAGTCTGCAGCTGGTTGATAGGATGATGTTGGGAGCTGTCCACCTGCTGCTGCGTCTCCAGTCACCTGTGTTGCCTGTTGCTGAGCAGCAGCTGCACTGGGAGGCAAAACAAACAGGGACACAAAGAAAGTGGTGACCCATAAAGCAATCTTGTCTTTCTCCGGTACTCGCTGTGTGACGTTTGTTGTGCAACACTTTGTCTGTTCCAGTGTTTTATGGTTTCCGTTATAGTTTACAGGTACAGGCAAATTATTAAGCACAATGAAGATGATGGTTAGGTTTAAGCCATAGGGATTAGAACATTTGACGGTATCCCTTTTTACTGAGTCTATATAGCATGTTTATTTATTTATTTATTTATTTAATTGCTGAAATAAATGATCTTTTTGATACTAATAAAATTTATCTCTGACTAGCCCGTGGCTACTTCCTCCTCTTGAATATTTAGAGGTTAAAATAAATTTTAGCTTTAAAATGAAGAATGTAATTTTTTTCATGTGTTGAATCCCTTTTTATCTATTTTCAAAAAAATTAAAATTTTAATAGTAAGATCCAGTTCAGAGTGTCGATCATCCACAGATTCTTTCAGAAACAATTGTTTGCATGCTGGCCGTCTGCCAGTTTAAAGAGGAAGCTGTTAAACCTTTTGAATTGGAGGGGAAGCTCTTCCTCCGGGGCCAGAATGTATTTCTGTCCCTCTTTCTTTCCCTACACAAGGTCCTGAAGATTATTTTTACAGACTAGGGGATGTTGTACTTATGCAGCGGCCAACACCCTTGAACAGGAAGCCACAGTTTCTATGAAAGTCCACGAGATGGAAGCAGATAGCGCCAAGGGAAAACAATATTTTGGCTGGGGCTCATTCTGGTGGCCAATTAGACCCCAATGCCTGTATGATTTACCACTTCCTCTACCTGCTTTTATGTGTTTGGGGCTGCTGTGTGGAACACAATGACCCTTGATTAAAGATTGAGCTCAGGCTCTGAGACGGCCGTGGCGCCATTCTTATCAGATGTCTTCTTCTCAGAACTCGGCAAGACCGCCTGAAATCAATGGTTTTAAATTCTCACCCATTCCCAGTAAACGCATTTGAAGTCGGACTGAAATATCATCAGTTTTGCAGAAAGCAATTCATTACGAAACGAGTGATTCTGGGGCTGCTTTTACTTCAGACTTTACTTTTCCTTAAGCCAGGGGGTGTCACAGGAGTGTAATTAATATTTTTTGCAGTACGAGCTATGAAAATGGATTTCAAAGTCGAGAGTTTGACTTGTAAGAGTTTGTTTGTTGTAAAGGCAAAAATAAATACATAAATGTCATTGAAAAGACATAAAAAACTCAATTTAGACAGCATAGTGAGTATTTTGAAATCAGTGGCTACATATTAATAGTCCTTTGTCTTATAAAACACTTACACAGACACTTATCTACACGGAGAGAAATTGATTGTTTGTCTTTTCCTCCACCCTCTCCTGCAGACTTGGGCTGGGAGCGGAAGCTTGGATCTTGAATGGCTGGGTGGAGCGTGTTATATGATGTTGTGCCTGCGTAGCTAATTGCGTAACAAAACACGTCTGCATTTAGAAAATGCCTTAAAAGAAAGTGTTATGTAACATAAAACCAAAGCAGATTAAAAATTCAATTAGATCAAAAATGTGCGGCGCTTTGTGGACTGTATTAGGAAACAGTCTCAACATTTGTTGCTCAAGCACGTTGCAGTAAAATGTAACAGTTGCTTTTCAGCTTAAGTGCTGCTTCCTTAGGCTTCAGCATGTTTGACGGTGTCTGTACTCTGCGGACTGTGGCGAACTTGGAAGCTCTTTGTGTTAATTATCCACGAGTTTGAGGGCTGAAGAATTGGAACAATGGCCTGAAATTAACAGGCTGACAAGGAACTTTTTTATGGGCAAGTAGTGGAGAGCTTTTGTCTGGCCAAGTCCTTTGACCTAAATCCAATAGAGTATGCATTCTACATGCTGATGACCAGACTGAAGGCAAAAGCTACTGAAGCAAGTAATATGGAGCTGGCTTGTTCCACCAAGCACCAGCAGGATGTGTCTGCTCAGGATATGTAAACTTGAGAATGTTCAAATGGGAGAAAAACTTCCACATTTTATTCAGAAGAAAACTTAGTAAAATCACTTTGGATGATGTATAGGTGTATCTCAAGAAATTTGAATGTAACTGAAAAGCTAATTTATTTTAATAATTGCTGCTGACTGCAGAACACAGAATTATATATTTCATATTTCAAGACTTTATGCTCATTTTGATATGTATGGCATACAATTAATGAAAGGCCAGATCGTTTTCAGTGTCGTGTCTCAGAAATTTAGATAATTACAGGTGAATTTTAAAAATGATCATAATTTTCGGACTCTAGGCCACACAATTTGAACACTGCGATGCTGTTAATAAACTGCTTCATACCAACGGGTTTGTAAAGGTTATAGACTGCTGTACGATGAAGAGGCCTGCACAAGCTCAGAAGCAAATTGTGAGACGAAAGTGACATTGAGAGCGACAACGAAAGAGAGACTGAGGAAGTGTGTGTGAGGCTGTTCAATTCCGACACTGAGGAGGATAACTTGGGCGGTTTTAGTGAGTGGGACAAAGATGAAAATAGCAACCAATAACTTTTCCTTTTTTTTTTAAACAGCCATGTTTCAGGCACTGTTTGGAAAAAAGCATTTACACAACATATTTGTGTGTTACTGTTATTTTATTAAACCGTTTTTTGGTATAAATATATCATGGTACGATTTGGACACACGTGACTTATAGACAAGTGCAGCCTAAATATGCACCCCTTATTTTTCTCAAGTTATATTCAAGTGCTGTCTATAGTCAGGTGTTTATGGTAGAGTTGAGAGAATTAAAATGTTATAACCATGTTATCTAATCATGTCAAGGTTGTGGTTATCTCTGTTCCTTGTGCACCTTTTCCTTCCACTCAACTTTCCATAAATATGCTTGGAGCTTGCAGCACTTTGTCAAGAGTCAGCTTTTGTAGTAACATTTCATGGGTTATCCTCCTTGAGGACTGTGTGAATGACCAGATAACTGTCAGGTAAGCCATGTTCTCAATGACAATGCCCTGACATAATGTTGTGTAATGTTGCTGTAAGTCATAGTAATCAAAACAGAAAGAATGAAATGCTTCAAATATGTATTCTTGTGTGTACTGATGATAAAAATTTGAGTTTCACTTTTAAAATTGAATTAGTGGTTTAGTTCAAATTTCACAGCCATAGATGTCCTTACCTCACAGATTAGTGCCCAAAATACTCAAGGTCACCGAGTCGTGAAAGCACATTTGAGAAGGACATGAGTGAAAAAATTGTGGATTTATTGGAGCCAATATCTTTACAGCAATATCTAGCAATAATTCCACCATTGCATTCATTTCCTACCATTACACAAACCTACAACTGATCACTGCTTTGCTTATGGACTGCTCTCTTCTCTTTCCATGATAATTTTTTTTAAATAAGCAATTTTAATTTAAATGCTTCTTTCGTTAACTCTTTCAACACGTTTATTTATTTTTTCTCATATTTGCACAGTAGCTGAAGGACGTTTACATGGCATCCAATATTGTTCTTCATCTGCAAAGCTCTTGCAGTTTCCTTACACCCTAGCAGAATCAAATAAAATCAACATTAACCTCTGACAGACAGGTAAAGTCTAAAGACTGTTAACTTTGATCGCACCACACACTTTTTTACTGCAAAGTGGCAGACCAGAAGCTGCTCATTTCAAGGTAAATGAGATTGCTGTGTCTGGCAGTGATAGCACACTCACTGCTACCTGTCAGTCAGTGTCAGGTCCTTTAAAGTATCACAGGAAAATGGTACGTGCACGCATACGCACAAGCACACACACACACACACACACACACACACATACACACACACATACACAAAACTCTTACAAGCTATATTTTGAGATCACTTCCTTTACTTTTCTTTTTTTATTATTATTATTTTTAGCAGTTCATGGATTATTTAATTCATTCATATTTTTTTTCGGATCTGCTTTATCCTTTTCAAGGTTGTGGGGGTGGAAGGCAGCCTCATCTAGTTGTCACTTGGTGAGAGGCAGGGTGGACAGTAGACAGGTTGGCAGTCCATCACAGCACAACACAGGGATACACAAGACAAACAACTCACTGGATTGATCAATTTTGGATCCGCCCGTTGACACAACGTAAGGTTTTCTTAAACTGTGAGAGGACCTGAAAAAAGACAGAGCAACATGCTGCTCCTCACACAAAGGCCTACAAAGCTGAGACTTCAGCCGGAGGTCTTCTCGCTGTGTGTCGACAGTGCCAACCACCACACCTCTGTGCCGCCTACATCTGTGGCATTTTGCAATATGACAATTTTAACACTGTTGTAGCAGCCAAAAACTACTTGCCATGCAAATAGTCTCTCCTGCAGAGAACAAAGTGATACTTCCTCATTGGGTGTTTTGTGATCTCAGAGCATCTCTGTTGCATGCTAGGTGGACATGTTGTGTATGCATTGTGTGCGCCTTTTATCTGGTCCGAGTGTTGAGCTGGCGGCGACCATCTGTATTTTCTAGTATTGAAGAAACCGTGTTCTGTCTCTGTTTAAGAAATACTTCAGAAAAAAAAAGAGGCAGAAGTAAAACCAGAGCCAATGTTATTATGCCTGAGGCTTTTTATTAAACTAAAACAATGCAAGGATGTGCTGCTAAGTAAAGTTTTGACCGAGGTAAAGTGGTGGGAGAGTTTTTAGTTGTGATGCGTTTAATGAGAATGGAAAACAAAATGAGAGATTTTTTTGTATTTGACCTGCTAATCACCAATTGGATCTGATTTCTGGCTGCATTTCTGAATGATAAAACAAAATAAATGAAAAGACAAAAAAAAACAAAACCATCCTAATGTTATAACCACTCTAAAATAAGTTGTTGACTGGCTGCTCTCATCAAAACCTAAGCAATAGCCTCACTGGCATTCTTCAGTCTTCTTATTGAAACCCCCGGTTTATTCATGTGTTCTTTTAAAGGACGGGGTGAAGAGGTGGGGTAAGGGAAGGGGTACTTTTTTATGACAAGGATGGGGGGTGCACAGGGTCGCAGGTGTAACTCTGTTGCTATCCAGCAGGAAGGTGAATGAGCGGTTCTCTCGGGGTACCCCTGCTTCTTCCCACACTCTAAAAAGCATCCAGGTTAATTGGTCTGGCTTAATTTCCCTTAGGAATGACTGTCTTTCTGCAAAACTGTTTGTCCTGTCTTTTTCTGTGTTGCTCTGGGATAGATTAACGACATGTTTGGGGTTTAGCCCGGCTTCTGCCCAATGCTGGAGCACACTGGGGTACACTGAGGTACCATCCTCCACCCCCCAACACAACCTCACAAGGATGAAGTTACAAGCAATGGACAGACGGATGGATAATAAGAATGGGACAAATTAATGAACGTCTATGTGTAAATGTGTCACATTATAGCCGTGGGCTGATTACCATCCACTGTTCCTTTAAATTTAGGTTCATCCTTGTGAAGTGGGTGGTTCCTGCCACTCTCTTTACATCAGGATTGCAGTGTCACATGGTGTTCAGTGCTTCTTCTGCTGATAGTAGCAACTCAGGCCCACTGCTGCTCCCAGCAGGTCATTTGTAGAAACTGAATGGTGTTTTCTTGTTCAAACAGCAAATGTGTCACTGTGGTTTGTGGGTGGTTCAAATTGTCTGACCACTTCATGAATTTGCTTGCATTTGACCAATCGTAGGTGCCAATTTCCTGCATTTTGTGCTGTTTGTAGCAATGACAATAATAGTATTTGTTAAAAATAAAAAAAATCATTAATAATCACTATCCTAGCCCTACACCTGCCACTGCACATAGTCATGTTTTTAACTACAGAGGATAGATGACAACAATGGGCTTAACCTATTAAAGTCTCCTAGGTCTGTTAGTCTAATCTTACAGTCTTAGCACATCATGATTCTTTGTTAAAGCCTCATTGCTTTATTGGCTTCAAGTATTTTCTTCTCAGGAGAGACGACATCTCACCTATACATCTGTCTCAGTAGCTTTTGTTTTCATACTGCTAATTGGTTGTTATACTGCCATAAGATACTCTCAAGAAACTTAGACGTTTTTTATTTTATTTTATTTTTTATGAAGCTGAGGAGGAAAGCCCACTTTTGGATGGTGCTCTTCAGCTGAGTCACATGGCTATGTGCAGTGCCTGAAAAACAGACCGTTTTTAGGAGAGCTCAGCTTTCACACAAAGTCATGTTAAATCCTAAACACTCTGTGTCTGATGTAGTGGCAGGAAGATTGTTGATATTGGAAGATTCACTGTTACTGTACGCGATATTAATTTGGACCTACAAAGTCTGTGGCAGATAGTCAAAAAGCAGAAAAGTGGCTTTTGGTGGCTTGAGGCACAGTGTTGACTCTGGCTGTAGTTCTACTTTTGATGGATGCATGCAGATCTTTTTCCCAATAATAGGCGCAGATTGTTAATATCTATGTGGAGCACCATATTGGACCACCCCTGGAAGCACAGATGCTCTAAAACGGGACTCATAATTTAAAAATGAAAAGACCAGACTAATTACCAAGATTTGCCTCCAATTAGTCATCCTCGCATCCTGAAGTAATTTGTTATTAAAAAAAAAATAAAAATAAAAAAAAACATTTAAACCTGTGTAACATGGGTCAATAACTTATGTGCTGCATTGGCAAAAGGCAAGTTCAACTTCCCAAATGTCTCTGGAGCACTTTTACTTTGATAGTTGAGATAGCAGAGGATTAGTGATGATCCATTGGATCTGATGATTTATTGGATCTTGTCTGCTTTTTATGTTACTCTGGCTTTGACATTACACTTTAGATGAAAGTACTTATCTTATCTGAACCCCCTGCCAGCTATCCCAACTAGAGCTTTAATCATCTGCCACAGCTGATGTCTCTGCAGTAACTCCAAGGAAGTTAATACTTTAGTAGTTTCACACAAAATGATAGAAATTCCCACTGTGTGGCAAGCGTGCAAAGCTTTAGTAAAAATAGATCAGCAAAAAAAAAAAATGCAAGTAGTGCTTGACAGGTAAAAACGGAGCATATTTGTGATGTAGTAGAGCTTACATGCACTGAGAGAATGATCGAGGACGAGCAGCACATCTGGATATTCACTCTGACCTACCAGTTTGGTTTTGACAATTTGCTCACATTTATCACAATTTAAAGTTTACAGCAGAGGCTAATTTAGGAAATACAATTTATTTTCGGTTTCTACCATTGGACAACACAATGAGTGTCAAGACTGTCACATTTGACAGTCTTGACACTCTTGGGTCAATAACTTATGTGCTGCATTGGCAAAAGGCAAGTTCAACTTCCCAAATGTCTCTGGAGCACTTTTACTTTGATAGTAAAAGTGCTGATGGCTACTGTTAGAAGTAGCCATCAGCTTGCTTATTATGATTATAATAAGCAAGCACCATTTTTCAATACACCTTGGCTGTAGGAAGTCGGAGCCATTTTGCTTTTAGAACTGGATTAATTCAACAAGTTGATAAAAACACATACTTAACAGATTTTTCGTCAACATTTGTAGCACTATGCAATTTATGGAGATTTCTCATGACATTCCAGAGGTGCTTAGCTTAGATTTAGATTTGGAGGTAATTGGAGCACAGAGAAATCATTGCCATATTCAAGAAACAAGTTATTACTTGAACCTTGTGAGCAATAAATAAATAAATAAATTATCCTGTTGGAAGTAGCCATCAGAAAATGGGTATTCTGCGGTCGTCAAGGGATGGATATGATTAGCAACAACACTTGATCAGGCTGTGGTGTTTAAATGATGCTCAATTAGTCGTAAGAAGAAAATATCTTTCACACATTTAGACCACCAACAGCAGCCTGAGGCATTGTTATGAGGCAGGATGAATCCTTGCTTTCACGTTGTTTAGCCCACATTCTGACCCTACCTTCTGAATCCTGCAGTTAAAAATCTCATTGGACTTGGCAATGTTTTTTCTAGTCTGTTATTATTCCATTTCCCTGAGCTAATGCAAACTGTATCTTTTGTTTCCTGAGACGAGGGCAGCTGATGTGGCCTTCTGGTCACGGAGACCCTCTGCTTCAAGGTTCAACATGTTCAGAGATGGTATCCAGCATCCCTTGATTATAATAGGTAGTTATTTGAGCTACGGTTGCCTTTCTCTCATTTTGAATCAGTCTGCCCACTCAACAAAGAAATTTCATTCACACTAAACCTCAGAGATGGTCGTATGCGACAGTCGCAGCCTATTAGGAATTTTTGAAGTACTCTGACCAGCCATGTTCAGAGTCATTTAAACTTCATTTCTCCCAATTTGATGCCATCTTTGAGCTTCTGGGAATCATCCCATCTTGATGCCTAGATGTAGTGAGCGCTGTCATGTGACTGTCTCATTGTGTTAACCAGCAATTGAACAGATGTACCTATTAAAGTGGCCAAAGTGTTCAGATCACATTAGATCTGTATATGCTGTGATTCCAGGTAGATTTAGTTCTAAAATCATTTCTCAGACTTTATTTTCGGTGTTTAGGTGAACGGGCTGATGGCACTCAGCGAGTAAGACGGACACGAGGTTTTTAAAGGTCTTGTTTTGTGAAATTCATTTTGATAGTTCCACGACCTCTGAGGTGTAAAACACAAGCTGTGAAAATTAGAACCGGTCTACTACTGCCAATCTTCCAGCTCTCGGTGTAACAGGACTGCCCCCTCAAAGTTTTGTAGCGTAGTTCGGATTCTGTCTAGTGTCTGTGTTAAAGCTGTTATACCAGTAGTTATCAAGATGAGAATTTGCACCATCGCTGGCCACCTATTTCTGAGCAAACCACTGAGACGAATGCAAAGTGGGTAGAAGTGGAGCTGCCTGTGCACCTCTGAAAGGTCTTAGCTGTTTAGAAAACACACAATGTTCTACTGTTGGTAGTGGGGGCAAACACAAGAGCCATCAAATATCTTTTTTTTTATTTCAAGTAGTTATAAAAGGTGTTCACCCTTACTGTCTGTACAGCCTGTGCAGGAAAGGTTTTACACGTCTTACTGTTTAGAAAAGCTCATGGAAATACAGCAGCCGTGGTGTGTTTTGACAACTAAATGTAACTAAAAAAGACAGGGTAAAAAAAAAAAAATAAAACAAAATCAAATGTCTTCTACATTTAGACTACTTCCCTTGCTATGTTTGCTTTGGAGCAGCTGCTTCAAACAAGCAACTGATGCCCTTGCTGTCACAGAGACCAGGTTCCTCGTAGGAAAAAAAACAGTAATTATACTTTCCTGAATGCTGAAGTAGCTAGTCTGCATCTGCCTTAATGTTTGTTTATGTTATTATGTGATTTTGGTGTTCTCACATTAAGCCATGCAACCAAAGTCAGATGTTTACACTTATGCTGAACCATAGCATTATAAGGCAGGTGGAACAACTGACACTCATAACTTATGAGCCTTGGCAACATGGTCCAGTCACTGATGAGATACAGTAAATAAATATTTTGGAGATGTTAGGATTGGCTAGATTGCTGGGCAGGATGCAAGGAGGAAGTTTCCAGTATGATCAGACTATTGACTGAACAATTGGAAACTTTAGAATTGGATTGTCTTCCATTCATTGATCCATCTATACTTGGGAATATGATATGAGGAAAATAAGTGAAATACTGCAGTGATAACTGCATCTATACCAACATGTTTCATAATGAATGTTGTTTAGGGAAGAAAACTTTTCTATATCACCAAGGGTGTTAATGAAGTGAAAAGAAGCTCAGAGATGTAAGATGCTATTTAAAAGAAAACTGTATTTTCAGCGATATGCCAAGAGTCGTCTGTGGTTCATTCAGGCTGCAAGAGAGAGAGAGAGCGAGACGTCCCTGTTTCATACTTTGCTTTGATATTGTTACCTGCATGTTAAAATTTTACAACCAAAAATCATAAAATGAAATACTGATTGGTGCAACTTTACTAAATTTCAATATTATTACTGGTTTGTTTCTTTTAAGAAATGAAGGTGATATATTATGGACTATTAAAAAGGGTTTAAATAATTTGACATGCCATAAAAAAATCCAAAAAATATTTTATATAGTTTTATCTTATGAGAGACGCTTGTCTCATTTTTTTCTCACACATAAACTTATTGTTCAAATGACACTAGATTGCATCTAGACGTGCTAAGATTATGAATAATTTAGGCTTACCTGTGTCGCTAATTTTAATTGTCCCTTACTTGTTTACATCTAGAAAATAATTTATTCCAGTGTTTAGGGGAATCGTGGCAACTTTTGGAAAAAAAATAGTTTTGATTTTTTCTTTCACTTTGAATAAACAGTTTCTATATTGGACTATATTGTGGAATTTTGTATTCTGTACACACTATGATGTTTAAACAATACAGCTACAGGAAATACTGTACAGTCAGAAATTGGCTTCATGGAAATGTGGCTGTGGTGAGATTTCCTCTTTTCTTAACACGTCAAATATTTTTTCAGCATTTTTCTTTTTGTGGTTTTCTTAGTGTTATGCTGCTACCACTGTAGGGCCGTGAATGAAGACATTACTTTTTGTGTACTCGTTTTTCTCCGAACTGACAAGGCCACATAAAGACCCATTTAATTTGGTGAAGTGTAACTGAGGACTCACTCATGCATCCGTGAGAGTGTATCCCACAGTGACCCTCGGTTGCCTTTTTTTTTTTTTCTTCATTCTTTCAAACGGCGCTGATATGTCAAGTACTGTTTCTCCCCTCAGATCTCATTCAGATCCAAGGATGCAGGACAACATGGAGAAAACGGGGTTTTGACACAGCAAGGAAGCAAGTCCTGCTATTATTTTGTCCTTTTATGATTCTGTGGTTGGAATTTATGCACTGATCTTCTTTGCATATTCCTCCACTTCTCTTCTGAAGCCTGCTGCCGCCCACTGAAGGCGTTATGGTTCTACCTTCATGGTTCACTGATAATTGAGTCGTCTTATGCAGTTTGGCCAGCAAAGAAATCTGACGAGAAATTCCTTTGAAAGTAGAGTCGCTCATGAATACAAAACTCCACACACTTGAGGTAGAAGTGTAATTGTTGTGGCTGATGAGTGTTTGATTCTCTTCCCAAACACTCTTTCAGTTATTTTTTTCTTTTAATGCGTTAAAATGTATTTTAGTTGGTTATTTTATTTACTTATTTTTCTTTTACAGTAACTTTCTGAGAACAGCAGTAATCTCCTCAAAGGCGGGGAAGGCTTTTGGCCTCATTGTTGTTGAGTCACTTATTTCATCCCTGTTGAACATTTTGTAGTTTTGGCAGCATGACCCCATTTAGACTCTGAAACAGTCAGTCACCAAGCTGCCCTAGTTTTGCCATGATGAGTTTGTTCACTCTGATTGTAGATGCATGCAGTCTGATACACTTTCAGATACACCAAATCAGATTTTATTAACTTAGATACATGTTTCCCGCTGCTCCTTTTGTTGTCAAGAGGCCTCTGTGTGAGTGGCTAAAATCCCTGTTCGACCCCCAGATGGCTTTGGCGGTACAAATGAAGGACGTGGGCCCCTGTGTAAGTATTAGCAAATCCATGAAGTGATAATGAAATTGTTGACTACGACTGGTTGCTTTTGCCCAACGTGGAAAGAGTCTCCGTCTCTGCTGCTAAAAGCTCAGTCAGCATCCTTCAGTAAACTGGATCTGCTCTCTTCTCTCCCCAGTTGATTCGACTTGCTCTGAGCTCTCTTCCTTTTTCTCTGTCACATCTCAGCCATTAGGTCACAGAGCTGCCAGGAAGCATGTAAAAAGATCTGCATGACACAGAGACACTGGAAAGAAGGGATGAAGTCTTTCGGCGTGTTTTGTGCAAAGGAGGTCCATCATCTGGCTTTGCATTTTACTAAGACAGGACCGCAGTTTGCTTCTAGAGTTATTTGCAAAAATCGACACACTGTTGACTTTGTGAAAAGATTGGAAATTCTCTGCATGCTTATAAAAATATTCTGGATACAGCTCATATCAAATATTAACTTCATATAAAATGAATAGTAGGATTAAACGCATACCAGCAGCTGAATCTGCTATAAAAGATAAATGATAATAAGCAGTGCTAATTATCATTAATATATTATTTATTTTTAAGTGATTATTAATTTATTATTTACTTGTATTGAGATTTTTACAATCTCAAAAACACATAAGGTCAAAGCTAGCGATGCATTTATCAGGCTTCTACACACCAATGTAGAGATTTCATGTGCAAAAGATTATATTTTTGTTCAAAAATTATTTTTTAACGTTCATCATGGACCACGTGTCCTGCATGTTTCTAGACAGGAGTAGATAGGGGGGCTTCATTTTTGGTTCACTCTTGGTTGAGCTGCAGGTTTCTTCCTGCTAAAAGCAAGGTGTTTTTTCTTCCCACTGTTGCCACATTAAAACACATGTCCCTTATCTTTTTATGGCTTTAGCTAGACCTAGAAGAAAGTGCATCAGAATGAATTCTGTTTGTTGACGTGTTGACAGACCGAAAGAAAATGACTTTCTTAATGTGATGCAGGTAATGAGAAGGAGGAAAAAAAAAAAAAGAAACAGGTTTTGTTTTTTTATTCTGTACTTTCAATAACTGGTTAGTTCTGTTTCATTTGAACAAGATATTAAGACCTTTCACATAACTATTCCGTATTTGTTTGCATTAGTTTTTGATTTTGTTCTACAGCGTTAATTTCAGATGTAAATAAATTGACTCTCATTCCTACTGAAGTGTAAGAAAAATCTATAAAGCGTAATTGTTCATTGCAGCAGTACAATATAAATACAAAATTAAACCATTAATTTGAGTACGTTTAGTCAATGAGGAAAATATTCCACATTCAGACATCATAGTGCGCTGAAGTATTTTTTTATTAGCACTTATTTTTTTCCAAGTGGATCAGAGAGTTCAGGAACCTTTAATGAGTAGTTCATGGTTTAATGCTTTCATCCATCTACTGTCTAAACCTGCTTGTATTTGCAGGGTTACAGGGCGGGCAACAGGTCAACACAGAGACACATATGACAAACAACCATGCACACACACACACACATAATGCCAATTTAGAGAAACCACATTAAGTCATGCTTTTAGATTGTGGAAAGAATCCAGAATATCTGGGAGAACATACAAACTCCATGCAGAAAATCTCAAAGTCAGGATTTGAATCGAGTAAACAAGGCAGATGTGTGTCGACAGTCATATTTCAGGAAATGGCCGCAGGAAAATTGTTCCTTTCCTAAACGTGCTTATATCTGTGATCAGAGCAATTATTGAGTTTAACACATATGGAACTCTGACAAACATGGCTGGTCAAAGCCTTAATGTTATCTCGGCACCACACACTGTGGGGGAAAAAATCTGGAAAGCAAAAGAACAAAGAGTGGCATCTCTGGGTTCTCCCAAAAACCAATTATTTTAAGGCTTTATAAGACATCTTCATTAGAGGTGGCCAAAAATGTAGTCTGTGCTAAATGCCTCAGAATGGCATTACTTTAATCTTTTACTTATATGTATTGAGGCGAGATCGAAGATATTATTGTTATCATTATTCTTCTTCTTTTTTTTTTTTACAATATTGATATTGTAAGTGAAACAATGCTAACAAAATCAACATTGATTTGTCCTGGATGGATGTGTAAAACCCATCAAATTGAGGATCTTGTGTTTCAGAATAAAATTGATTCAGGAAGTTTGTGGCAGCTGAGTGCAGTCATTCTATACCATAAGTGTGTGCATTGACTATTCTTCACTTCTCTGTGTTGGAGGATTTCTGACTGCTGTCAGTGTGGTTTAAAAAAGAAACATAATTACTATGGTGCATCTCGTGCACTTAGACGTCCTTGTTGCTGACAAACTTGAAACCAACCTGATTCAGACATTCTGTAAATGATCATCTTACAAAAAAGAGAAACTACATCTTTTGTTACTGGTGTTCTAGATTTGCATTAATAAGGATTTGTGATGCTGTATTCAATTTATGCAGAAAAACTCTTGACAGTACTGTACCATTTGGTAGGTTAAAGTTCAGGGCTCAGTGTAGAAATCATCTTGTGAGATTTATGTCAAACCATCCTTGTAATTTGTCTTTCTTTCTTACTTCATTTCCTTAGCTAAGCTTTGTTTTTTTTTGTTTTTTTTAATGAATGGTAAGCCAGCCTATTTTTAGTGCATGTTGCTGCATCCTGCAGTCTAGCTTTATACAGTTGTTGAGTTCCATGTAATCTAAAACACATTTCTCTTTTTAATCCACTGTAACTGGAACAGTCTTTAATGTGATTTGATGATACAAGAAAAGCAATCTTTCATATTTTTTTTTCTCCCCCTCTTTGTTTGCAAGGAGTTGAATGATTACTGAAAAGCCCTTCTGCCAACGCCTGTCTGAACTTTGCAAAAGTCTTTGAAAACATCAGTTGTCTAACCTGGACAATTGATATTAGCCAGTGCTGCCGTGCGGCTGTTTCCGCCATCTGTAGCGCCGTCAGCATATTGAAGCTGACAGCGGGGATGTTGTTCAAAATGTTATCCAGTGCCCCTGCATTTGGTGATGTTATTTTACAGCATCCGCACGCCTTTAATCTTCTTACCACCACTCCCATCCATGCAAACGCCGTGGCCCTTCTCCGTGGTCTTCTGCCGGCCATGTTTTCCTGTTAGTGCTACTCATACATATGGACTGATCAGCGTGGATTTTTCTTTTTTTTTTTTTTTTTTTCTTTTTGCAAGTGCGACTGTGCCAGTTCTGGGAGGTCTGCCAGCCGGCATACAGCATGCATGCCTTCACCGCGAGGGACAAAACGGAAATGACAAGGCAATTGCCATTCTGTCAGCATTGCCATGGAAGCGCAGGCATGGCTGTTTATCCCAAGGTTAATGGGATGACGTCTGGAACTGAAAGTGCCAGATTGAGAGAAACATGTGCCTGTTTTATTTAAAACTACTAGATTGCAGGCAGTGGTGTCACATCACTCAGAGGAAAGCCGCGAGCAGGTCGGAATAACAAAATTAACATATAACTTTACAAACATCACCCATGTTACTTCTAGTGTGTATTAAAATTTGATGAGGGCTTGATTCAATTTTCCTTTAAATATCTGATTAGGTAGATGACGCTTGCTAGTTCATGAGCTGCGACTGATATAGCAGCAGATAAGAGCTTTAATCTACGAATTAAATTGAAATGAAAGTGAAGGTTTTAAAACTAAACCTGCGAGGATCCAAATGAGTTTACCTCGTGCCGCTTCTTGTAGCCGATGGCTGCTTGCTTTGAGACGAGTGTACTGAATTGCTTCCTGCCGACTTGACGCCTGTTGTATTAAAATTCATATAGGAGCTATTTTTGTATGCAATATGCATTTACAAATGCAGCGTTGTGTGGATCCGTCAAGGACACATGACCGCATAAATGAGCCACTTGTCACTCATCTTCTGCCGTTGGAGGCTGCTGGCTCCTTTTGTAAACAGCTGAGTTGATGAATCGCACTATATGATTTATTTAGAAACTTCCCTCCCACAATTTATTTTCATGTTTCTCCTTAGAGTGGAAGTTGTATTTGTTTCAAAGCCATAATATCCAAACTTACAGCAACACTTTTAATTAAATACATACATGTTACAGCCAGTGGAACTCAACAAGCCGAATAATCAATCTGTCTTGTTATTTATTGATTACAACTGTACTCATTTATTCTCTGAATCAAACTCTATGTAGAGGTTACAATATAATTACATTTATGAGCTGCTGTGTGGAAATTACTCCTTTCACGTCTCGTAGTTACGGCTCATGTAAGAATTTGAACAATATATTTCATGTCTTGTCTACATTGCCTTGCAAAGTTATTCACACACCTTAAACTTTTCCCTATTGTCTCTGATTGCAACCAAAAACATATTTGTATTTTATTGAGATGCTATGTGATGAAATACTTCAAAATTGCGTAATTGTGATGTAAAAAAAATAGTTTTGTGGTTTTATTGATTACTTGTAAGCATTTTATTAAGATCCACTGCAATCAATGATCTCTAGAAGCAACTCCTGATTAGGAAACATATTATAAAGCAGCTTCATGAAGCTCAACACACCAGCTATGTCAGCGATTAAGTTGTGGAGAATTTAACTAGACCGGAAGAGTTTAGCACCTGTAAGCTTACAGAAAACTGTGTGCAAATCAGAGAAGTAGCGTAAACGGCCATGGTGACTTCAGATGAGCAGCAAGACTCAGGTGGCAGAATCTGTTGACCCAACTCTTAAATTGTCCTCTACAAAACTCTGACATTTATTGAAACATGAATTTAGCAAAACAGCTGAGAGGGGAAAAAAACAAAAAACATTGCAAGTAGCTACTCATTTTCCTTCTTTGTCACAATGATGGGTTAAATATACATTGAGGTTTGTGGTTGTAACATGTTAAATACATTTGCAGCACATTGTATGCTAATACAGCTGACTACTATTCAACTGCTGCTCAACGAAGAGAGATTTACCCTTTTGGTGCCCTGAACAAACTGAATAGAGTTCCCATATTTTGAGCAAAAACACGGTAATCTCTGAATAACTTTTCCTAGATGAGAGTTGCATTGCTGAAAGTGGAAGGAGAACATCACTGTACAATAAGAACACTCATTTTATCCAATGACAGAATATCAGACAAAGGGAAATAGCCATTCTTGAATGGTGCTGCTTTAATGACATCCTGTTGAAGTCGCTCTGGTCATTCTGTTTCCTCTAATATTCCTTATATCTTGTTCTGAGAATTTTTCTGCTAAAACATGCATTTGTTCTTAGTATGCTGGTTTTGATGCTGCACTGCTTAATTGCTATCTGCTGGTACTCCTAGTACTTTTTGGAATCTGTTTGAATGAGTAACCAGCCAACTGGAGTTTTTTTTTTTTTTTTTTTAATGTAACAGCAGCTGATTGAACTTTTAAAGCACAACTAAGCTTGAAAAAAGACCCTAAAGCCCAGAGAAGTTAAACATAAAATCTTGCAGATGTAGGGCAAACTATAAAGGAAGAAAGAGGCCTTAGGGAATATACTGCTCCCTCCACATTTATTGGCATCCCTACTAAACATGTGGAAAAAAAGCCTTAAAATAAATGCATCATTTATTGCAATGGCAAGATCTCAGTTTAAAAAAAATGCTGCAGTTGTTTATAAGTGAGCTCCTTTACTATCCCTTCCAGCTATGCAGAATGGCAAAACACACATGACCATAATTCAGTGTAGCTGGTTTAAACTTTGAAAATATTACTCTAACTCTAGATACAGGCAGGTTTGGGCCAGGAGACATTTTCTTTCATCAGTTTCCTGACTTTAGAAGAGCAACACTCTAGGGATGAAATTAGTACAAGGGAAATTAGAAGACAAGAAAGATCTTAAAAATACAGATCAAAAGAAAAAAAAAACTGATTAAAAAAAAGTCAGAATCTGTCAGTCTGGAAAGGGTTTATCATTTTTAATGGTTTGGGGAATTCAGTGTAGAACAATGAGAACTATTACCCACAAATGGAGAAAACATCAAAAACTTATCCAGGAGGTCACAAAAAATACAGAACAACATCTCCTCACTTCCCCCAGTTAAGGGCAGCATCCATAATTTAAAAATAAGAAAAAAAGACGATGTAAAACTTGGCATCCATGGGGGAAAGATTCAAGCCCAAAACTTCTTCACACCAAATAAAATACAAAGATCCGTCTCATATTTGTGAAAACAACATCTAGATGATCCCTAAGACTTTTAGAAAATTAGTATGTGGACTGTGGACATAGGTAAAAGCTTTTGTGTCCTTTTACAAATGGCATAACGCGTATTATTAAAGAAAAAACAACATTAAGCTTATAGTCAAACATCGTGGTGTTGTGATGGTCTGGTCTCTTTCTGGACATAGATGCTTTTCCTTAGTTGATGACAGGTTAATAATACAAAACAAAGCAGCACATCCACCTCTGACTGGCTAAAAATAACACAAACACATTTTGAAGATGCTTGTCTAGGCTTTGTTCCAAATAAAATGCAATGTGCCTAAATTAATTAAAATAAAGTCGGCTGTTCCCTCCATTGGTGGCAGAACCAGTTATTAAGTTTTGGGAGCAAATACTGTGGAGGTGGAGCCAGGCTGGATTGGATAGCCATTTTCACGTAATACATAAGGGCTATCTTTTTTTTTTTTTTTTTAATTTGTTTGATTTATTTGATCTGAAACTATTGTGAAAAACAAACTAATCTGGAGGAGAAGAACAATTTCTCATGGTACAATATATAGATGATTTGCATATCTATACATATAGATATACAACCCGCTGTACAGGAAAGCGGGAAATGGAGGGAAGAAAAACAGCACAGGTCAGCCAAATCTGCGATGGCCGCATCGAGGCAGTTATGGTTTATTAAAAAAAACAAACAAAAACAAAAAAAAAACCCACAAAACTTAATAACTAAAGCACATATTTTAATATGTTGCAGTTGCATATGCTGTAATTTGTAAGTTTTATTAATTGCTATTTGTAGCATCAGTAAGCTTGCAAAAATAAAAACCAAGAAACAAAACAATTGCTGTTTTTTTGCTCATCCTAAACAAGGCGCAGTAAATGTGGAGGGCCCTGGACCATTTCTTCACCAAAATATTGCAGCCTGTTTAATTCCTAATGCCTCCCACTCTGGATTTCAGGGTTGACAGAAAACCCAGACAGAGCAGGTAAAGTAAAAAAAAAAAAAGGGAATTGTAATGCTTGTTAAAAAAACCCAAATGATTTATTCCTGGATGCGTCATTTGGACCGAGCGTCTCCTCAGAGTGAACGTTGGACGGTTGGCTGTGAGCTTTTGTCCCTATTGTCCTCTCAGACACTTAACCTGTTATTTTCTTTAGCTCAATTGTGTTCTGGCCACTAACAAAACACTGCAATCATACATCTCTTTGTGCAACACTTTCTAAATGTTTCTGAGTTACTTAATTCAGTAGTTTCGCTGCGTCTATAAGAGGTTTTAAGCACATTAAATGGGTAGTGTGATGGTGTTTCACCAAAGCCAGAAGCAGCTGGAGACTGACGTAGTAGGTAATGTTTCACACAACATTTTGGAACATGTAATTATTTTAAATTTCTTCACCTCTGCCTTGTTAATCCTGGCTGCACTGGGAAAGGCTAAAACCCTGAAATTATGCTCTGATTCTGATGAATGGCAATGAGACAGATTAATCGACTGCTGTGCAAACCCTTACTTATCTGATTTTTAGGACTGCACCTCCTTCTCTGTTCCTAAAAGGCAGAACGATTGCTCTAGTATTAAATGGGACGTAATTTGTGTTTGAATGGAAAGTTAGCAAAATATAACATTTCTTTTTTTTTTATATCTCATATTTTAGTTTTACTCACTTCTCTGAATTGTAATGGTGCTCAGTTAGAAAATTTTATTTCTATCTTCAGATTTGCATAAAACTTGATCGAATTCTTTCTCTGATTTTGGAAAACAATATATGGGAATTAAAACAGCTGCTTTCTTTTTCTTTTTTTTACATTTTTGCTTTTTATAGTAATTTAAAAAGGGCCCATTTTAAAGTTGTATAATTCAATTTCCAGATGTTAACCAATAATACAGGTAAATATATATATATTTTTAAAACATTAACTTACTACTTATTTATTGCACAACAAACATAGTACAGTAAATTCAAAAGTTTGGAACATTACGAACATGGAAATCAGAGATGAACATTTATGACTGGATAAAGAGGTGACGAGTTTTATTGTCCTATGATCGTTGATAAATTTGAAATTTGTCAGCAAAGCAATTTCAAAGCTGTTTTTGGAAATGCAATCCAGACTATCCTGCTGGAGACACTATGCATTTTCTTTAAAAAAAATAATTGGGACTGATAATAGTCCTAAGTAATTGATTTAGACTAAGCATGTCCCCGTGTTTTAGTTTGAGGTTCAGTTCAGTCAGGAGGAATGTTCACACTTTGTTTGGATACTTTATATTTGATCTAAGGAGCATTTTTGGAGCAAAAGCATCATATGTTTGATATGAACCAATTGAAGAATCCATGAAGATGTATTTTTTGTTCTACTGTGAAGACTCTTGGTCATCGACACTTACCTGACGTGGTTATTACACTGAAACTCATACTTGGTTAAAGTACAGCAAGTTTTGAGATATAAACATAAAAAAAAGTGATTTTGTTCTCATTGGAAGGTGCCCATGGAGCAGTGGAACCAGCCTCTCTGCGATCCCATCCCTTTTTAGTCCTGGTTTCTCAAACCTCACACTGTGGGCTTTTATAGTTGCCTCTGTTGCTGGATGACTGACTTTTTTTCAGCTGTTACATTTTGATGAGGCTGTTGATTCAAAGTGAGATTAACCTCATAGTAGCTAGGCTATTACATAAGAGTGAGTCATTTCTTTCATTGTTGATATAAAAAATATATTGCTTCAAAGAGCTTTCATCTTTAGAATCAAAATATCGTGCAACAGTGCCGCAGGCAGTTAACTGGGCTTCTATGGTTTCTATTTTGTATAAGCTGCGTTGTGGCTAGCGTCTTAGCGAGCTCAAATCAAATGGAATGGAATATACTGAAGATGTATTTTTTGTAAACAAAGCCTTAATAAAAACTTTTGCAGGCATAAGGGTTTTATCTGAAAATTGTAAACATTTGCTCCGTGTTATGTAAATCCTCTGCGTTGTTATGATTGGCAAGCGGCTTTCAAATTGCCTCATAGCGTTAATGTTTAATTTATAATGTGTTGTATCCCAGGATATGAGATACTGTGATATTGCTGGTGCAGAAATATTATTAAATCTATAGTCCTTGCTGACAAAGTTAATCCTGCTTGCTAATGCAGCCATTAGTTTTACATGCAGCTCAAACGCGTTGTAAAACTCAACCCAATTCAGAGCTTTACAGTTCACTATATTGCAAATCATGTGTCGCACGATTTTGACATTTTGTCTGCACACCAGTGGGCAGACACTGTGCCACCAGAAAGTGTTTCCTCCTCCTCAATTTTTATACATTTTGTTACAACATAGACTTGTACTCAAATTGATTTGAACATAATTCTTGTTTAAAAAGTCTACAGAGAATATCCCACAGTAAGAAATGGACGTTTGTTTTCAGACTTGTTTTTTTTTTTTTTTACATTTATAAGGCCATCCATCCATCCATCCATCCATCCATCCATCCATCCATCCATCCATCCATTCATTAATCAACATGCTTATCCCTTGTGGGGCTGCGAGGGGTGCTGGTGCCCATCTCCAGTGGTCAACAGGTGAGAGGTTGGGCACCTTAGATTATAATCTAAATGCTAAATAAAATAAGCACACAAGAATTCACACCATTTTCTCCACTGCTAAAAATGTAACTCCTGCTATAAACTCCTTTGAGATTGTCAGACAAATTGAAACAAAATTCTCTTGTGCGGTGAATCCAAAATACAAATTCCCAAGTATCATGTCTTGGGGAGGAGGGGTTGCTACCACCATCTCTACTGTGAAGCACGGTGGTGGCAGCACATGTCCACACTAACCAAAACTAAGTCAGTGATTTATCTTTCAGCTTTAGTGTTCTGAAGCACACAGCCAATATAACAAAGGAGTGAGTTCAGGCACAGGCCTCCATAAAGTCAGGCACTCATAAAATGATGAAAATAAAACTACTGAAAGTAAAAACTGTAAATTATATTAAAAAAAAAGAACCAATAAAACGATGCAATGATGTCACAGTTCAGCATAGATATGCAGCTCTTGGAAAAAATAAGAGGCCACTGCAATGAACCCCATTGAAAACCTCCTGGTTATTCCACCAGATATTGATTTCTGATCTCCTCCTGAGTTAAAACATTAGGATTGTTGCTTCTAAATGAATATGAACTTTTTTCTTGGCATTATTTGAGTTCTTGAAGCAGTGCATCTTTTTCATTATTTTGACTATTTCTCATTTTCTGCAAATAAATACTACATTTTTGCTTGGAATGTTGGAGACATGTTGACAGTAGTTCATAGAATAAAAAAACAATGTTTATTTTACTCAAAAATATAACATAAAATCAGATAAACTGATCATATAAAGTGGTCTCTTAATTTTTTTTCCAGAGCTGTACATGTTTGAAGACCAAGGATTGTATTGAAGAGTTTTGGATCCAGAGGTCCTGGATCAAAAGTTACTTTGCTTTACTCCTGCAGCGATTGTGCAGGAGTAAATCATGTGACCCATATTCGGACCGCAACAGGACCGAGTCCCGGCCTGTTGACCTTTGCTGCATGTCTTCCCCCTCTCTCACAACCTACGTTCCTGTCTGATAATGGTCAAATAAAGGCCACCAGAGCTGGAAAAAACCTTTGAAACAAAAAAACAAAAATGAAAGCAGAAAGACAGACGCCACCCTTTGTCGTTGACCTCGTCCACATGAACGACAGGTCCAAGAGGAGATCCTCTCCTGGTGCAGCGATGAGAGAACATCTTTTGCCTTCTTGTAGGCAAAGGATGACGTCACATGATTTCCTTCCTGAAACTCATCCTCTTCCTGCTGAAGTAGGTTAACGCAGTGAATTGTTGAATCAAAAAAGTTATGCCAGCCTCCTACATTCTGTCCTTCAGAGTCCAACAGAGTATATCTTTGAGAAAAAAACCCCAAAACAAAACATACTCTAATATATTTTAGGAGAACTCTATGTGACAAAAGGTTTAAAAAAATGAATAGGTGTAAATAGTTTCTGGTGGCAGTGTTTGATTAATTTTCATAATCTCCTTAGTAAGTGTTTCACTGAGTCGTAAATAACCTTACGAGATATGTGTGTATACATTCTCTCCCCATCCGTGTGTGCTGTTCTCTGGTTGAAGTGGTGAAAATCTGCATGTTTCAAAATAATCCTGGATCACATTGTCTCTTTGAAGGAGTCGCACACAGTCTGTTTAGCTGCAAGGTGTTTATACATAGCAAGACATAAAGCCATCCTGGTTTCCCCCCTTTTTTTAGTGACTGGGAGTTCTCATATCTCTTTCATGAGCTCATGGCAAAGTTGTCCTATATCTGTAGGGAATGAGATCATGAATATTGTGTTAACCCAGAAAAGTTGAAATCCACGCGTGCCTTCTTGTTCCCCTGATCCCTCGGCTTTTGTTGTTGCGTTGGCCAATTGTAGCCTGGAAGAGATCAAGGGGACCCCTGTCGGTTGTGGATTATTCCTTTGTTGAAGTGCCACTGTAGGGGATAGAGGATTAAAAGAGCAGAGAGTGAATAGGGATCGTACAGGAAGTTATTCAGCTGCATGTAGCATCCATGAACCATTAACATGAAGTTAAAAAAAAGTTATTGATTGATGTTTATTTAATTTTTAAAACAACTTAAAGGAACGTGCATCAACTTGGTTTTAATTTTCTACCTCAGTGTTAGGGGCTGTCACAAAGATATTCCTTTATGTGGGTAGTCTAGACTAGGATTACCAACACTCAATTGAGGTGTTTTCTTTGTAATCTCAGCACAATTAGCATAAAGCACCATTTGACTGTTCCTTCACCATGTTGCCTTCATCGCCCTGTAGACTGCTGCAGCAGCAATCGTAGTTTCAGAGCTGATTCTCTTAGATAAAGGTACCTAGTCTCCATTAGCCTAATCTGTGGGTCGTCTGTATCATTTTGTGTCTCCTTTTCATTCTGCAGGAAGCCATGGGCCTCGAGGCTGGGCAGCTTCTTACCCAGAGTGTGCTGCAAAGGACCAGTCTCCTGTGGATATTATAGATGAACAAGCTCTGGTGCTGGACGAGTACCAGATGCTGGAGCTCGACAAGTTCAACATAGAGTCATCCAACCAGACCACCATGAAAAACACTGGAAAGACAGGTGGGCATCTCTACTGATCAATAGTGATTATGAGCAAATAAGCATAAATTATTTTTAAATTGAACCCATTTTATCAAGAAACTGTTGAAGAGAAATTATTCTGGAAAGCCTTGTTCATTTAGGGGTCCAGACCCAGGACAGCCTGCATAATGCCAACAGTGAAATCATTAAAGCACAGACTGCACTTAAAGTGCTCTTAACTTCTACATTTACATCTAATAGAAAATTCATGAAGTTAAAATGTTCATGTTATACCTGGCAGTTTTAAGTTTTAAATTATTTAAGTTTAACCAGTAAGTTTTTTTTTTCTTTTCCTCTAATTTGAAATGAAGATGGTATCTCTGAAAAGATATAAAACAATGTATTTAATTTTTATGACCCTTGTTAAATTATTGGTCTTTAAAAAATGTTGACAAGTATGTGACTTTGACGTTTATTTCTTCGCCGCTTCCTTTGCACAAACTAACCTTTAATTTTGCCCATCCATCTTCAAAGGCTGCCATAAATTGACAAATAGATTTTATTCTTTATTTAAAATAAAAAAAACATCTTTCACAAAATAACTCCTCAAAAACTATAAAAATGAAGGATTATAATGATTAATGTATTTTTATTCCTGTTCATTCAAATATTCAGAAGTAGTCATACGGTTTAATGATTAACAGTAACTGCATAAAAAATGTGAATTTGATGGTATGAATTAACAACATGTTAACATACCTTGAAAGTGCAAAATAACACTTGGCAGACAGTTTATGTTGAGGTGAAATGTGGGTTAAAATCTCATGCCTGTGAATCTTTCCATCACTGCAACCTTGCTAACTTTAGAATCCCTTTAGCTGATTGGCTTTATGATATCCCATGAGTCCTGCCTACAAATCTGCTCCTCACAGTTTTTCAGCAGAAGAATAAACAGGAAGTACAGTCATGATACAAAATCACAAATGTAACACTTGCATTCTTTTTTTATTTTATTTTTTTTTCACTACTCATGTAAGCTTTATTGACAGTTTTGAAAATGATACTGTTGGTACTTTTGGACAACCACATGTGCCTCAGTACCGCTGTGACCTTAAAGCTTATTGGTCGTTCCTGCTAATGCATTTGCGAATTAGACCTCATCTTACTTTCTCCCATATCTGCTCGACTGCAGCATATTTGACTATTTTGAAAATAGATGTTATTATTTCAGACCTAGTCAAATTCCTGCCACAGCACGTTACAGAAAAGCACAATTATGCTCATTTAGTGAGACACAGACACATTCAGCTGCCGTATGATTTGTGCAACTGAAAGAGGATTATGAGTTGTTTTTATCCCCTTATTATTGCATTCATTGTCCTCGCCCTTTGCTTGTTTCCTCTCTTTGTATGCAGCTTGCAAACCTTGTTTACGGACACATTTGGAATCTCACTCAATTAGCTGCTATTTCAAATCACTGCCCCATTTCCTTTTCTTTAATTCAACAAATCCGTGGACCACTGGTTTGAAAACTCTGACCCTAATTGATCTGTCTGCTTTTGGCACCGTTTCTCTCAGAGCAGTGTCATCTCTTGCGTTTGATCATAATGAGAGTTGTTAGCCTCCATGACAACCAAGGCCACTGACACAGCCCGGCAATGCGGCAGGCTGATTATTTACAAAGTCGGAAGTAACATGACTTGGGAACATGCACTACAAGAGGGAGATTTAAATGGCTCCAAGTACCGTGAAAGTCAGGAAAGTGGTGTCGCATTACCACTAAATGGTGCAGAGCAATAGCTTTCTGAAAAGGTCAACTTAGCATGCAACAAATTCACATCACCGTATTTTGAAATGTATTCACTTTTAGTTCAACTGAAAAGAAGAGTGTATTTTTATTTGTTTTTTTTTATCTTTTGTTTGCCGTTTCGCTGTAAGGAAGGCAAATAGTTTTTCCACAGCACTTTTCATGTCGCAACTATCTATCTGCATGAGAATTGTGGAACGTGATGTGTGCTACTCATTATGCAGCAGTGCACTTCTACACACACGTGACCCATTACTGTATGAAGGTCAGTCTACAAAAATAAGAGTTAATCAACCTGCCAACCCATCCCATTGCTCCAGTTGCAGGACACCTTAACCATAACTGTGACATTTCTAATTCTCTTATTCCATTTTACTTGCGAAGCCAGACTACATGACCTGAAATTATGTATAGCCCAACTGAATCAGCTGAATGCTGTGCGGTCTCTGCAGGTTAATTTCCTGTCACATTACTGCTCCACTCTCTGGTATCGCCAAACATCTATAGCAGATCGTATCTGTGGTCTCGACTCCCCTGAAATAATTTGTTATATAGGTGGCCTGCTTCTGGGGTGTACTTTCTACAGCACAGTGGCTATTTTTTAAAAGTCGTTGTCACCTAAAATGAAGATGATCATGCGCTACATTTTGTCACATGTAGGATTCTGGGTTGAAGTAAGATTTTTTTCCCTTTTCATACGGTCGGAAAAGCGGGTTTGATGTTATTTATTTTTGAAACGGTGGCAAAAAAGAACGTCTAATGGACATTAATTATATTTACATAACCAAAATGAATTTAAATAGTTAGTAATTAAACACTGTCTGCAAAGTGAATAAACTCCTTACGACCATATTTCATTAATATTCAGTGTGGTGTTCTTTCATTTTGTGTTTTATTAAAAGAGGCTACCAGTTTTGACCATAAAATCGTAAACTTGTTTTTAAGCTGTAAGCAGATTGAATATTGATCTTTCCATCTGATGGATTCAAACAGCACATTCCACAAAGTGCCAGAATCTGGTGACTTATTTTTTTACAGGCCAGTGATTAAGATTCTGTGCAAATATTTTGTGTGGTTCTGTAAAATTTCTGTTACCCAGAGTAAAGGTGATGAATTATAGAGGTATATAAAAAAAAAAGTTTAAATACTTTCAGTATTTTTATGCATTTAAATTCAATATGATCTTATATCTGTACAAGCCCAAAAAATATGCCAAGTGTTGCACTTGGAATTTCCACTCTGCCTCCGGCTCATACGATTTCCACCGCTAAGATTTTTTTTTCCTTTGGTGTAAAAATTCTCTCCATGAATATGAGTTTGTACATTTTCACAGAAACATACAGCAACTGCACCATGCTCCTGCAGTTATTGGCAAGTTTAAGTGTTTTCACATTCTTTTGCTTTATTCTTTGCAGTGGGTTATGCTAAAAAAGCTAAAAACTTTTTTTTTTTTTTGCATCTGAAAATGCAATGTGCACCATATCACAGTATAATCCATTTTTTTTCTGATAAGCTCCAATAAAAATAGCAGTTGTCTAAATTATTTGAAAAAAAAATGTAGACAATTTTTATTGATTTTTTTTTATTTTTTAGTCACTTCTTAGACCCATTTAAGCAAGCGACAAATTTAGTAATTTCTTTTGTGTTCATGGAGACTTTGGCGACAACATCCAATCGTACTGCAGTTACAGCAAGCATTTGGTGCTGCCTTGAGCCTCTCCCACTTCTGAAGAACTTGCAGGTGGTTAAATTGGATTTTTGTGGGTCCAGGCAAATTATTTACATCACTACATTGACATTATTAAATGATTTCATAAAGTGTATTTGTAGTTCTAAATATGTAGAGTATTTCAATAATGTTTACTTTGCCAAAGGAGATAGATGCTCCTTTCTTTTACTTCCTGAATCACACATGACAAAATATGAAAGTTAGTCAGTGACTTTATCTAGCAACTTTTAGCAACTTGCGGCATCAAATGGCTACTTTTCTTACTGAGAAGTTGGCAAGAATGATTCATACATTTATTGCAGCTATAAAGGAGCTGCAGTAAATGGAAAATGGAATCATTCCCATCATGAACAATCATTTATTATCTTAAAAAAAGAAATCGCACTTTGTATGAGAGAGCAGTTACTGTTTCATTGCTCTGCAGTTTAAAACCATTTGACTCTTTTAAAATGAACAACATAAAAATTTTAAAAGAAAATTATGTAGCATCATATGTTAGCGTTTATTACGATTAACTTAGTTACTGTTACTAAATACTACTATCTGTTTATTCCGTGTGAAGATGCACAATGTTTCATATCACAATATTAATGTGTGCAATATTATAACTGCAAATTCTTTATGCAGTGTTTAGCTGGATATACAAAAAAATAAAAAAAAGAAAGAAAGAAATCTGATTTTTAGTTTTTATAACTAGCTGACCACTAGCCAGAGCTGGTCATGTGTAAAATTGTGTTATTCTGATCATCAGCTGAGTTCTCAGAGCATCTCTTGTTTTTAAGGATGATGTGAAACATTAGTGTGTCTAAGCACTCTGGCCATCAGTTTGTGGTTGAGGTAGTGCTGTAAGCTCAGCACTAATGGGCTCCCATTTATCTTACACCACTGATGTCTTATGCAGCTGTACTTAGCCTGCTGCATTTTCCTGCCTCATGCTGTTTTTTTTTTTTTTTCCTATCAATATCATCAATATGATGTCATGGCATTGTGAGTTCATATTCCTGGGTTTCTTGACTATCTATTTTAAAAGGATATACATAAAAAAAAAGTAGGATGACGTAATTAATATGTTTCTATCTGCTCTGTATTCCTGATTGTATTTTAAAATCTTAGCTTTCTATCTGTACTTACACATCTTCCGCATCCCTGTACATCCTGGGGAATTGATTCTTCCTCCTCAGTAGCGGTGCCTGAGGTTGAAGCTGATGTATAACTTGACCTGACTTGTTTTTGATGTCCTAAAGGAAATGTCTTGCTCTCAGGAGCCACCATGTTCACCAGCCCGCCACCAACTGTGTCTCTTTCCCATTTGGGGACAATCCTGCAGAGTGCTGTTGCATGTTACAGCTTTTTCTCAGAAAACTGTTGCCTGCTGAGGCTAAGAACCGAACGATGAAAGACTGATAAAAAAAAATAAAAAAAAAGTTTTGAGTCAGGAAACCCAGCAACAAGACAATGTTGTGCACAATCCCAGTTAAAGCCGACAGAGAAAGATAAAGATGAAAGTCGATCACCTTTAAATTGCGTGTGTCATTAATTTTCAAAGTCTCACATATTTCTTTGGTAGAAATCTTTTGTGTTTTAACTTTTTCAAACCAAGCAATCCTAAGAGCCCTCCAAGGGTCTGAGGTGCATTTTTGAGAGATTTTTTTCGTCTTCTTGCATTCATACCACAGGCATGGATGTTGAGATGAAGTAATGGCCTTCAGGTGGATGTCAATTGAATAAATATCACAAAACTACAGCATTAAATCTAAACACAAGAACCCAGCTCTTTTATCAAGGTCTATTTTTTTTTTTAATTTATTTTATTTTATTGCATTGCTGACATTTCCTTAGTGTTTTCAAAGTTTTCTGTATTATTGGTAACCCATATGCTCAGGAAAAACATTGTGCACATGTGTTTGTGTTTTAGACTTGAAGAAATTCAACTCAATTCAATTCTTGACTGAAGCCACAATATAAAACCTTGTGTGCTCTCGACTCGAATATGAACCAGCCTACAATCAATTTATTTTCTAGTACATGTTTAAAAAATGAGAATATTGGTTAAAAGAAGCAACATTTTTTTTGTAAGTCATATCACAAAGTGAAATGTCTCATGTGGAATCATCACACTTGGGGAGCTTTTCCAATACACTATTTTTTTTGGAATTTTGATTGTCATGACTTACAGATAATAAAAATCCAACATTCAGTGTCTCAGAAAATTAGAATAAATGGGAACTGATGATGCCACACCCAAATCAGCTAACTAGCCCTTTCACTGTCACCTTCAAAACTCTCGCATGAGGACACTGGTGTTTCGACCAGTCACCGTACAGCTGCATTATGATAGCTTCCATTCTGAAGTAAGAGTCAATAATGGAAAAAGTCCCTCTAAAACCTTATGAACAAACGAGGGAAGGCTTTGAAAGTTACATGAGCTAAAAAGGTTTCTGTGGTTGGAAAGTCTTATGTTTTCCTAGCCCCAGATCACCGATGCCTCTTGGGGGTGTGCCAGAATTGAGTTGTTCAAAAGTGTCACAAAAAGGGACATTAACATCACTCACACTATTTAAAAGTCAGCTTTGTAATTAAGAGCTGTGTGAACAGATCTTAAAAAGTTCATTGCGATTGATTACATGTCGCTCCCTTGTGCCTCGGCCTGCTTTGAGATCGAGCAGATTAGCTGCCATTCGGACCGCGTTCCTCAACAAAAACACGTCTCGGTAAAATTTCAGGCAACTTCAAACCAAATTCAGCAGGAATCGGAAGCCTCCAGAGACATTTGCATTGATCAAGGATTTACTTTCACACACACTCCCCTTCTTTCACAGGCTGTGATTCAAGGTCTTTTTGGCTTAGCTTCTAATTCCTCCTCTGCTGTTTGAGGGTTCACACACGCCCAGGGCCGCATTTCTAATGAAACTCCCAAGGCCAGCCAGCATCTCCATTCCCCAGCTTTTCTTGTGTTGCACACAGGATTACCCCGCTTCAACAACAGCAGAATCAGGGATTTTTGCTCTATTGCAAAGGAGTTGCACAATTATGATAATGTGATGGATAGTTATTTCCTGACCTAATGCTTTCAGTCTGAAAAATCTCCTGCATCATTTCGTCGTCTTCATGCTGTGGGCCTTTAGCTTAAGTAGCGCTGGCACGTTAATACTTCTGGCAGATTCTTTCTCGCCTCGCGACAGGAGCTCAGCTCATCCCTCATCACACAAGGTTCCTCTCTCTTCAAATCTTCTTTTCTCTTCTCTTTGTTTATCAAAAATATCACACCTATTTCCTTCTCCCAATCCGTAAATCTGTTTGAGTTACTTTCAATTCTTTTCGTTTTTGTCCCCCCCACCCCCCACAACTTATCCATCATCCTATGTGTTTACTGACAATCTGTGTTTTCTTGTTCACACACTCAATCCCCCCTGGTTTGCTTTGTGTGATGATTAAAAGTGGGCCGTCCTCATTCACAGGCTGACTAAATCCTCGTGTAAAGCGAGGGATCAGCCGACAGAGCACCAATTATAATCTGGCTAATGATGTCAAATGTAGACGTGGTAAAAAGGCTTCTAGATTCATCTGATCTCAGTCAGGACAGCAGAGGGATTATAAAACGCCCTGGTCATGTTGTTTCGAGAGACACGGAACATTAAAACACACATAATACTGGTGTGAACATTAAAAAGAGATGATATCGGGCCACATTTCCTACTGAACGCATGTGGAAGTGCCCACAGGCAAAACACTGAACCCCAGCTTGCTCCTGTTAGGCGAACGTCTTGAAGAAGCTCATTTGCAGTCGGGGACTTTGTTCACCACAGTGATTAAAAAAAAATAAAAAATACATTAACATTCTTTTCATAACATATAGATGCATCATGTATCTTCAGTGCCTTGCAAAAGTATCAAAAACCCCTGAGCTTTTTTAACATTTTTTTTTTTTTTGCATTACACCCAAAAAAAAAAAAAAAAAAAAAAACTTTATTGTATTTGGTTGGGATTTTATGTTAAAGTCCAACACAAAACGTTGCATAAATGTGGAATGGAGGGAAAGTGATGCATGTTTTTCAAAACTGTTTATAAGTAGAAATGCGATGCAAATTTGTATTCATGTTTGTTGAACCAGGCAACTGCAATAATGGCTCCGGGGCTTTCAGGACACGTCTCTTCAAGAATACTAGAGTTTAAAGCCCTTTTTGCAAAATAGTTAAGCTCAGTATTGCTGAACAAAGACCATTTGTGAATAACACTTTTCAAGTCTTGCGTTCAATCTTACTTGGTTCAAGTAAGAATCAAGTAATTAACTGGGGCGTTAATTGGGCTATTACATTAATTTCATTTAAGTCACTCCATTTTAGCTCTTGCTTTCTTTTAGGATTTCTGTGTTTAGCTCCCTTCATTTTCCAATCAACTCTTGCCAGCTTTCCTGTTCCTGCTGAAGAAAAGCACCCGTAGCTCATGATGCTGCCACCACCATACTTCACTGTGGAGACGTGGTTGGCCACCACCGTGCTTTGTTATGAGGAATGTGTTGTCATGTGGATTTGCAGTGTTATGGCATTTTGTGGGGGCAAATACACATGAATGCCACACTTCCAGATTAAAGGAAAAGGAGATAAAAGGAGGACAGAAATAAATGGATCACTTTCCTTCCACTCACAGGTATGCACTGCTCTTTTTGGTCCAATATGTTTTACATTATAAATACTCCTTTCAGCAGTCGGCATTCAGTCAGCATCTGAATGGTGGAAAGGTTGTTTTTTTTTTTTTTTCTCTACTATTTAGAAAACAGTGTAGGAATAAATTCTCAATGCAATCCCCTGGGAGCTGAAACACAAGGTACATAGCAAACTGAACAGAAACGGCAAGCTGACAGATAAATTACCACGGAAATAAAGCTTTATTTAATTTACCTTTTAAATGTGAGACTGATCAATTTTCAGTGGCTGTGCTAACTAGATTCCCACTGCATTATTGCAATTGTAATTAGGTCACATGATTCTCTGTGACCTGCTTTGAGGTCTTGAATAAATTCCTCAACTAATAATTTTATAGACGCACAGTTTAGACTAACGTGAACACTTAATGATTTCTGATTTTATTGGATTTTGTTTTCACTAATAGACACAGTTATCTTCGCGCAAGATATGTAATGTCTGGTTGAATTAAAACTCTGGATTTCCTAACAATAAAAGTGTCATGTATTAGACCAAATATGGGGGAGAAGTATCTGAATAAACTACAAATGGTAACTCCATCTCCTTTAAGAAAGACAGGTTATAGGTCTTTAAGGTATATTTTTTTCAAATGCACAAAATTACAAAGTAGAGTTAAATGTGTTAAATTACTCACTTATTCATTAAATTATTGCAATTATACAGAAGCCTTCTGTCATAAATAGTTCCACGTTGAAGTCAAAAGATTCTGCTGTAATTTCAGAAGTTACATTTTTAAACTATCTTTAACAGTATATGTAAGCCAAGGGCACAGTTAGTGCAGTTAGCAATATTAGCAGTGGAAATATAGCTTCATTTCCAAGAGTCTCTTTTATCCTTTTTCCTTCATTGTACTTAATTTTGACCCCCTCACAAACTATGAAATTAAAGCGCTTTCAGTTTTCTTCCCTCAGTAACAATTTTCAAGCCTCTAAG
>NW_006799941.1:5554681-5580656 GCF_000485575.1 Poecilia formosa
CACACACACTTTTTAAATGTGATTTTTGGTGACATTTTAGAGACCATGCATTCAGCCTCTGCCAACTATCTGGGTAGTTGGCTTGATTTCCATAGACTTGTTTTATTTTTTACATATTCTTCACAATGCATCTGAGATTTGAAATCTCAAGGAGAGCAGCAAGGACATTGTGTTGATGAAAAGGAGATGTGTTTTGTTTTTAAGTACTGATCTCGATTTACTATCATGCAGTGGTGAAAATATGCTCACTTACTTAACTTTTTGAATTAAATATCTGATTGGGCCAATTTCCTGCCTGATTCTAATCTGTCTCTGATTTATCAATTCAGATTGTAGCCAAGGACTCGCATAAAACAAACAAACAAGAAAAACAAAACTGAGCTGAAGGTTCTTAGATTCATTTGAATCCAATGGGTCTTAAACTCAAAAAACGGTACCAGAAATGGTTATAAAGGCCTTATTGCATTTAATTAATTGACAGAATTAACTTTGTCAGAATGTCGTCCACCTTTTCAGCTTTAGTAAGTAAGATCTTTTACCAGGGTGCAGGGACATTGTTTGTTTGTTTTTTTTTTGTTTTTTTTTAGTGCCACATGACGCTTGTTTTTTCCCTTCACAGTTTCTCCTCTAAAGGAAGTGAGGAAACTAAAGTTTTGACAGCTTTTCTACATAATACAAGGAGTAAAAATGGCTGCCCGAGGATTCACGTCTGTTTTCTTGCCATGTCTTTCCACATTCTTTTGATACCTTTGTCAAATTGTGCTAATGTAAAAATGCTTGCAGGTGCCGCTTGTGGTAATGGGAAACTGTAACAGAATGTCGTGTCTATTATTATGTTGGAACCCATTTGGAAACACTCTCAGCAGTGTAATTCAACAGGATTATCACCGCTTTGATTCCCTTTGTGGTGTGCTTGGGCGCTATATAAGGTACTGCCCCCACCCCCCTCCCCCCATCAGCAAACGGTGACCAACTCTCGCTGATTTCCACGCAGCCCTCAGTCACGGTCCCCCCATTGTTTTTTAACCTAACCCTGTTCTCAGTCATCTAAGCCGTGGAAAGCGTAACATTCCAAGTTCAAACGCAGCAAAATTGAGCTACAATTGCATCACAAATGGACAATTTGGACTTGAACTTAATAGTTCCATGCGTCTTTTCACTAACCAGCGTGAAACTGTCAACATTCAAAGAGCCAGCCCCGGGCTTGCCACAATGTGTTTTCTGTTTATAGCTGGGTTTTATACAGGATATTAAACGCTATCATCTGCTTGGACTGAAAAGCGGGTCTTGCTCAGGCATTATAGACTTTCCCATTCCATTCCACCCCTCCCTGATCTCTGATCTTCATCATCTTGTCTACATTTCCAGTATGTCCTCTGTGTTGTCTGGAGCACTTGCGCTGGGCTCCGAGTCAAGTTCAGACCAGAATCATATTTATCTTACTGTTAGGTCCAGAGATCAGGCTATTCCCGTCCGCTGATGTCTCTTCTCATATTGAATTGTGATGTAAACAGCGATGGCATGCCATGAGTGGATTTTTTTTTTTAAATCTAATTTTATGAAAACAAAGGGATCATGACTCTTTTTTTTAGCATCATATCTTGTTAGCCAGTGCCCATGTTTATCTAATAAACCATGCCTGTTATGTTAGTGTTTCTTTTTTCTTTTCTTTTACAAGCCTGGAAAGTTTTCACACACTGGGAGTCACACATATAATTACCCAGCAGTCATCTGTATGAAAATCAATACTTTAATAGATGTCAACTGTATGTTTGCCTCTAATCTTTGTTGGATGCTAGTTTTGAAGCCTTGTTTACCTGCATATAGTGATTGTATAAATACAATGTCAATACACTCAGAGGCAACATAAAATTCGACCAAATGAAGTGGGGGAAAAAAGTAATTAAATATAAAACAGTGAAAAAAAAAATAGAATCCTCTGAAAAATTTCTTAGACCAAGCAGTGGGACTTAATGATATTAGATGAGAGAAAATGTGAAAACGCCTGCTATTCTGCAGAGGCAGAGCAGCGGCATTACGGCCTCGTAAAAAGCTGCCATGTGGATAAAGATCACAAGGCATCTGGATGCCATCGAGTCTTCCTTACAAGTCGTGCAACAATTAGAGAGACGGTGCCTTTGACTGAACCTGTGCACTGCACTTCTCGCAGTCAACCAGGGATTTCAAGGACACTGGGGGGAAGCATGTTAGTGCTCTCTGAATAGCACATCACAAGCATCTTTGTGGATGTGCACGCCACTAATGTTGCATTTAACGATTTTTTTCACACAGGCTTAAAGACACATACCATGTCAGATTTCGGGATTTCTGCAAGGGTTTTGTGTCCCCATGGGTCCTCACTTCACACAAAGTCAAGAAGATTTGAGATTCAACAGCTTGTTAGGCCATTTATACCGTGAATGGCACAGGGAAGAAAAGCAGATTGATCGAGAATATATATATATATATATATATATATATATATATATATATATATATATATATATAAAATAAACTGTTTTATCAAAAATCAACAACACAAGTCTTAAAAGATGCAATATTTAAAACAGTGAATATGAAAAGAGTACTCACCCATTAAAACACACATTTTGTGACTTATAAAATTACAACCTGATAAATATATATCTATTTTTTGTTGGTATTTTTAAGTTGAACTATTTCCAGTAGTTCAACTAAAAACAATAAGTAATAAAGAAAGCTGAAAAACCAAGTTGCATAAGCGCACAGACATTTAAGCTAACGCTCACAATACCAAATTGTGGCTTTTTTTTCCCTCTTAAAAAGATCCACTGTTGGTAACGCAAATGTAAAAAATATTTCAGAAAAATAAATGTTTAAACAAAAATAAGCTGCCATTATCCTGGGATGAGCTTCTTTGCTAATTAAACACAATGCCACTGTATAATTTTCTTTCGTCTGCCTTTCTTTAAGTGTGCTTGAATATCCGTCTTTGATTCAATTTCTCCATCCCTCTTTGTCTCCAGTCGCTGTGCTGCTGAAGGATGACTACTTTGTAAGAGGCGCTGGACTGCCAGGGCGCTTTAAGGCTGAGAAGATGGAGTTTCACTGGGGCCAGAGTAATGGATCAGCAGGCTCAGAGCACAGCATAAATGGCAGAAGGTTCCCCGTAGAGGTAAAACGTCATGTTGCTACACACAGTTTGACAAATGTCCAAGGTTCAGTACTGAAGGTCAGCACTGAATCGTTAGTGCGGTGTTCAAATAGATTATAACTTAATACCCCTCCTAAACTATTTAATTAATGAACCCTAAAGTAAAGGTTAAGGCACGTTTTGGCGTCTAGATTTCACTGGAACCTTTTAGTCGTGAACTCAGTGGTGCTTTAAAAATGTTGGTATTTAAACCCTCAAAAGCTCAGGGGTGTCAGAACTGAGAGAATATCCTGATGCCTTTCACAATTTTACTTCTTTTCCAAGATACTCAAATGTTTGAACTTTATACAAAATCCATTAGGGGACCTTAAAGTAAATCCATTTCCCAGAGTAGCCAAGAAATCTGGTTATTTTTCTAGAAATGATTGAGGAGTGACTGTATCAAAAAGCAGGAAAAAAAAATCTATTTGTGGTCAGTTTTTCAGTTCACTTTTGTTTAAACGGATAAACAAAACATATGCTTTTTATCTATGCGCGTGTCATTGAATTAGAATGTCACTATTTTCACTTGGTTTAGCATTTCAGCTCAAGAAGAAAAACGCATACACAGAGATGTTGATCAAATAAAATATCATTTGAGATAATTTAATATTACCCAATAAGACGGCTATTTAAATATAGAAATCTTATCGCCTTCACATCCACGTGGAAGGCTGATTTTGTCCAACAGACATCGTCATTGACAGAAGTGCTCCAGGATTTTAAATGAACACAATAAATTCACCTCTTCCTCTCTGGTTCTTTCTCGTGTGTGTTCCCAGCACTCTGAGCGACCTTTAACATTTTTGGTCCTGTAATCTGTGTGTCAGCTGTAGGCATCCACCGTGGTGAGACCCTATCCAGCAGGGCGAATGTTAGATTAGCATGCAAAGTATAAACTCATAATTCTTGGAATGCATTAGCCAGGCATTTCTGCATGCTGAACGTTTAGTTTGTGAATAATCATCGATGTATGCTGATACTAAGACTTAACGTATTTAAATACGATTAAAGATGCAGCATAAAGCTGAAAGACTGAAAGATCATCCATATTAGCAAAAGTGCAGTATACTCAAGACTGCTTAGAGTCGTGTTGGTTAATGGATTCCGAGAATTGTTAGTAAACTACGACATGTTTTTAATTTCTAATTTAATCATTTTTACAGAGATTACAGTTAATTCACTGGAAGACAACCTCGTATAGGAATGAGTGAAAAAATTCTTAGCTTTGACCGCTTATTTTTGACGACACGTTTTTTTTTTTTTTCTTTTTCTTTTTTTTTGCATTGCACAAGGGTTTTATTGCAAATTGGGTTTGTGGAATTTTAAAAGATGTGGGAATTTATCAGACGGGGAGGCTTTTACAGGAATCACTCAAGCTGCAGTATACAACTGACTGAGAAACGCGGCAACAGATTGCCTGTAATAAAGGCAAAGCAACAAAAATCATCAAAGACTCTTATAAAAGAGATTTAAAGGGTATAAAGTCCTGGGATCCTCAGTTATGATTTATTCTGAATAATGGATTAAAGTACAAATTTCACTCTTTTTTATGTCATGCAGGGAATAACTTCTAACTGCCTTTTCTTCTTTTTTTTATGTAATTTACAGTAGTATGCCTTTTCTAAACTGAATTTGAATATGTCTCATACATTTTAAATTTAGTAGGATTAAAGTCCGTGTCGTTTTTTTCAACAATTTTATGTAAAATCATATTAATTAGTGTACATTTAATAGTGTGTGGAAACAGGAAATTGTTGGTTTTCTTCCTGTCCGTGGTAAATCCAAAGACGAGGCGAGCGGCGTCTTCCTGTTTGTTCTTGGCCCTCTTCTTTGGAGCCTTCTCTTCCGCCACAGCATTTTGATGCTGAATGGCTGGGTAATTAGATTTATTTTTGCCACATCATTTTGTGTTCAGCGTAGTGTTAAAGGGCATTGGATTATATACAGCCATTATAAAGCTGTTGTGCATATGGCGCCTTTGATGGTGTGCTTCTAAATAATATGATGGAATTTACTTTAATGGCCAATTTGGCTGCTGTTAAGAAGGGAGGGGAGAAAAAGCAAAGAGAAGAAGAAAATTATGCCCTGCAGGTACATAATTCATAGATCTAAAATGTAGATTTTTGTTGCAAGGCATGTCTTTGTGTGTAGACCAAGGTTTCTGCGGTGACTTCTCTGTGAAGGAGCTCGGATTCCAAAGCTAATGTGCTCTCTCAGTATAAATTAGCGGCATAATGCATACCTGCAAATGGGTAGATGTCAAGGCTTAAATAGCTCAGCTTGTTTCGAGACGTGGGGAGGGGGAGAAAAAAAAAAAAGCTACACAATTTTTATGTATGAGAGAAACAAACTAAATTTTGCTTGATGGTGATCTCTGCGATGTGTCTTTTTATAGCCGTATAGGAAATGTGTCTAAACAGCCTGAGTAAGCTTTAACACCTGGACACCATATGCTGCAAATGACTGCATAGAAACTAGTCAGCAAGCAAACAGAAGAAAGTAAGCAAGCATAAGCGCTGGGAGGAGGGAGAATGACTCAAATAGTCAGCTTTTGCCAGTTTTCAAGATGGCAAGCCTTGACCAAACATGCTTAAAGGACACATATGCTCTTTCCTTTTTTTTTCTTTTTTTTACAAGTTCATACAATTTATTGAGGTTGTAAGAAAATGTTGGTGTCATGCTTCAGTCAAAGTAACACTGAAAAGAGAGCATGCAACACCGTCCCTTTTGAGACTTTAATTTACACCTGCATGCAGAGCCTCCAACGTTAGGCCAGGAAGCGACCCTAGCTTTTTCACAGGGTCTGCCTCTGTGGTGTTCAGCAACCTTTGAAGCATGATGTGAAAGCCCACAGCCTGAACTCACTAGGATACTCAGAAAACCCGGCTCCAATTACTTTGGCAGAACTTAAATACAGTTGAAACCAGATATTTACACACACCAAATAAAAAAAGGCACATGCAATTTTTTCTGTCACTGTCTGAAATCAAGTCAGACAAACCTTGTCTTGTTTTAGGTCATTTAGAATTATCACAATTATTTCTGTTTGCTAAATAACCTTGCACTAACACTTGGAGACTTTTTGTAACTGTCTTTGAATTCATAAATGTACATAGATCTGGTCGGTATCGAGGATTATTGTCTTTTAGGCACAATAACTCGGGTCAAACCTTGTCCGTTTCCTTCCAACCTAAAATGAGAAGTTTGGTTTGATTGTGTGTGCACGTCCTTTTAATTGGTGTATTTAAATAGCTGGCTTCTATTGTACTTTTTTTTTTCTTTTTTTCTCTCAGTGGCAGTTTGATTATGCCTAATATAATATGCATGCACATATTAAAACCCTGTTGGGAAAGCATTATGTTTATTTCTTCTGTCAGATATCTGGCCCATAAATCCTTGGCTTATACCTGCTAATAGAACTGGGTTACATTTAAATTTCATAGGATTCTGTTAAGAAGTTAGAAGTAGTAATTATCTATAAGTAGTTTTCCCATTTGCTTTGCTTGTGAGCTCTGTTTGGAGCAGTTAATTTAAATAAAATATGAGTACAAGATTTTGAAGATTATGACACACTGACCCAAAATAGGCTAAGAACTGCATTTGCTTTGAGTAAAATACAGGACACTTTATTGCCGGTTGTCAAAGCAGGCATGAAACGTCCCTCTGGTGTGAATGTACACACAGTCATTGCAGCAACAACCCCACAACCAAAAGGTATAAATGTCAAAGGGGTGAAATGATAAAGTGAAATTGGTGTTTAAATTGTTAATGTTAATGCAAATGTTACATATTTTTTGTGTCCCCTGGCAGTCCTTTGCTGGTTACTCTGGTCTAATGTGTAACACATTCCATTTTGAAATATTTGCTTGTGCATGTGGAGGTCAATCCAGCAAACTGCGACTCACCATGGTCCCTCTGCAAATACCCATAAACCGCTGCAGCAGTAAGCATCTTGAGCAAATGTGTTGGTGGCTTAAAGGTATATAATACAGTGTTTGCATGAACCACTGTGGCATTTACAAGAGTGGAGGTGATATGATACTGTGGAAGTCTCCTTTTGTCTCACTTTGACTAGATATTAGCTGAGGGACTAGTTTGCATGATCAAAGTTAAGGTGCTAAGAGAGTCTTTTGTTGCAGGTAAGCTATTCTGTGCTCATTATGAAACATAGGTTAGTGCGAACAAGGAACGCAAAAGACATATTTTCGTACTACAATAGTCTTAACATGCAGCATCTAATTATCATGATATAATAACATTTTACAAAAAAAAATCCAAAATATAAAAAAATACCAAAGAATGTTTATTTAAAACAAAACTTCAACAGTTATTCCTATAATTACACATTGAATATTAGATATTGTAATAGTGCTTGCTGTATGCACTGACTTTGCAAAAAGCAAAAAAAAAAAAAATTCAATTTAGCAACAGTTTTTAATGAGTTTTGTGCTGTATGTTTTTTTTTTATGCTAGTATATCAATATGATATCAGCTGGTTAATTAGTCAGGCTCTCTGCTCTGGTGGTCAGCTGCCTAAGAGACCTGCAATGCATAGCCTGCCAGCTTTAGTTTTGCTTTAGTTTTTGTGTTGGCTTAATATTTCTGTTTTTAAGCAATGATGAATATAGTCTCCCTTTGAGCTGGTAGCTCAGCAGTGCACATCAACCGAGGAGTGGAGCAGCGCTTTGTTGCTCTATGCTTCATATAGCAGCAGAAGACTTGGATAACCCCAGGACTTTGTATCATATCTCATTAAAATTAACTTAAACTCCTATGACAAAAAATATTTAGTACTTTTGAATTTGTAGGTTTTTTTTTAATTGATATATCTATTTTTACAATAGTAACCATCCCATCTTTTCCCATTAATGTCAACAGAACCCAAATTCAAAATATCCGAACTGTCCCTTTAAGAAAAAAATTCTTACACATTTTTATCTGTTTCAAAGTATTCAGTGACTAAAGGGAGAATTATTTTACCTAACTAGAAAAAGCGCCAGACACCAATGACTCAATTATTTATTAGATTTTTATTATTATTATTATTATTATTATTATTATTATTGTTAGCGTTCTTATTGTTTCAGGTCATTGTTTTAGGTTTGCTTACATTATTCCAGCTTGATAGGTCCCCACACAAAGAACAGCAATCCCACATGGGATTTCTGTTGCACAGGGTATGATGATGCCTGAGGAAGGAAAAAGTGGGTCAGCAAACACCTCTCATGGCAACTTCCATCACACCAGTGTGTTAAAAAAAAAGAAAAAAGAAGTACATTACCACGACTTTTCATACAAGAGGGACAACAAAGCAACTTCTGCCATCGTAGCTGTTAACTACACATGTAGATACTCATGACACACCTCAGGAGCAACAGAATTGGAGGTCTGCTTTTTAAAAATTTTCTCTTATTGATAAGTCAGAATACATAAATCAAGTGTGATGTATTATTCCACAGTGTGAAGCAGAAGGTATAAGTAAAATGACATGATGAATGGTTGAGGGGGAGTGTGGTTGTGTAGGAGCTAGCCCTTAGCCATTTGACTGCTTCATCTTGTAAGAGTTGCTTTTTTCATTTTTCATATTTGCGACGCTGAACAATTTGATATATTTCAGATTACATTAAATCTGACAGGATGCGTGCAGCTGAATTGTGTACGTTATACGGCTCGTATAAATGTTTGCGCTCGGTGTAGCCAGCGTCCTGTCATAGCAGAGGTCGGGTTTTGTTTTTGCGTAACGTGTGTTTTGTTCAAGACATGAGCAGCTTGACCAAGAAGCCTGATCTCCCAGACTTGTTTATCTGTGAACTAAAACTGATCTCCGGCTTTCTTTTTAATTATCTCTCACTACAAATGAGTCACATTCAGCCTTGAGTCAGATGTCAAGCATGTTTGTTCACAGCAGAGGAAAAGGGCTTTTATCTGAAGCTTCAAAATACACAGATTGGTTTCATGTGTACAAGAGGTGAAAGACAAATTTAGTTTCAATGAGCCATGTTATGGAGCAGATCTGGCTTTTTCGCTTGGATATCTTTAACTCCTCCCAAAAAACGGAAAGTACCCAATGGAGTGCTTGGCCTGTGGCTCCTGAGCTTGACATTAATCTAACTATGTTCTTTTTCTTGGGAGTGAAGTGGGCAAATCGATAGATGGACCACCTGTTCACTCAAACAGCTCTATGACAAATGAAAGCGTGGAGGTTTTTTTTCTCCCCTCGGGGTTCCTCAGGGAGATCTTTCCCTATAATGTATTAGGTTGTCGCCGAGGTTAGATTAATTATACATGGATTACAAATCACACTTTGGAAGGGTATACGTTTGCACAACCAGCACTAAGAGCATATGAATAAGTATTACTGTGGGCATACAGTAAGGAAGATAAAAGCTCCACTGAAAGCAAGGAAAAAAGTAGGAAATAGAAGAGTGTTGGATGAGTCAAGACTGACCCAGGCACAGCCCAGGAGCTAAATGCAGAGCACTATAAGAAACGCATGCAGAAAATGAAAACGGCTGCACGCACCAAATCCTGTGCTTTTTAGAAAGAAAATCAAAATCAATACACTTGTATGTGGGGGGAAAAAAATGAGGAAAATTTAGATATAATACGCAGAATTGATACCTAGCACGTGTTTAGAGAAATTAGGGTTTGATTCCCTGCCCTGCCTCATGTTAGAGTCACATGGAGCCAAGGCTCTGCACCCGACAAACATCCTTCTGATGTTCTCATCAGTGGGCATGGGCCTGTGTGAGATTCTCAGTTTTTGATTAAAACTTGATCCAAACTACCACAGTTTCACAGCATCACAGCACTGCCAAGTAAAAAATGTATCACTTGATCCAATTTTGCTTATTTAAAACAAAAAGAACAAGAAATCCAGTGCCTTTCTTGTACACATGTATACCTGATCTTTATGTAACTGGATGTATACTTGTGACTGTAAATACTGTATTTCCAACAAACCAACTTGTCTTTGCTTTGAGTGAGGGAAAAGTGTAAAAGTCTCCTTTCAGCAAGCTGCCCTGTGCTGTCTTTTCCTAATAAGATTGATGGGTTGCAAGCTTCTACAACCAGAAATATTTACAAACCCTTCAGTTTGACCTTTTTTGGAGGCGAGGAAGGGAAAAACTGGAACTTACCCAAGTTGAGCGCCTACTGGTTACAAATACTGTAACCAGCTAGTCTTGGTCATTCTTATGGCGATAACTATTAGCATTAGGAACACAAGCCAATAGTGTTGCATTTTGCTCAAAACAATGACTATAGTCTCAAATAGTTGGTTGTACAGGATGATGTGTGTCACTATGTTATGATTAAGGTCAGTATTGGGGAAAAACATGCAATAACTTGCAATAGATAAATAAGTAAAAAAGTGTCTTTCTTCTTTGTGTTTCAGGAGAACATTGTTCCTTGATAGTAAAGAAGTATATCCAGCTACTGAAAACATAGAACATTTATATTAAAAGTGCTTCTAAAACTTTATGATGTGACAGAGAGTTTCACAAAGTATATTAAATGAGTAGAGAACCTGAATGTGTAGTACTTAAATATAAAGCTAGCACTAATTGTGGTCCAGACAGATCTTCCAAAAATGTCTGTTGCTTACAGTGATTTTCCAAAAACAATACGTTTGTGCAGCCTTAATGTTAATATTGGGACCTTTCCAAGTCAAGATTCCAGCATAAGAAGCCATTTAGATTTCAACTTATCTGGACAAATAAAACGCACCGTTTGCTCCATACCTACTGAGAAAACTCTGGCATCCCATTAAAAGGACGTTAAACTGTTCCACAGTGAACAATTTTAATAGTTTTGAAAGCAAAACTTTCAAAAGTTTTGCTTTCAGGCTATTTCTATGTATTGGTGGCAAAAATATCTACAAAAAAAGAACATAATGCGGTAAATTTCAGTTGAAAAAATTGAAGTATATCTCTTGGAAAGACTGATGGGTGGTTTAAAAGCAAATGTCTTTGCTTGTAAAACTGCTCTTCTCAAGCATGAATATTGCTGTTAAACAAACAATGAACATTCATGGTTCATAAAATAATTCTTAGAAATGCATAAAATGAGGTTTTCCTAAAAGTATCCACGAAAGTCGGTCTGTTTTTATGGTTAAAAAGTTAAATATTTAACACTGAATAGAAAAAAAAAAAAGTTCTTATAGGGCTTACTACAATGTCTTCAAGTTATTTCTGTTCAGTAAACTCTTCGTATTTTTTCCTCCAACAAACTTGTTTCACATACCTATGAAGTTTAGTCTGTAATCTATTCTCAGAATTCATGTTTTATTTGTTTCTTCAGTCATACTAAAGTGACTTTTAAGTTCACCTCTTCGTCTCTCTGAGGAGCTTGGAAAAACAACGAAGACAGATAATTGTGTGTGATAGAGAAGTGTGAACGTATATCTGGTAACAATGAAATTCTTTGGCGACACAGTGATGAAGGAGAAATACATTTGCCTTTCCCCGATATAACATCTCAGTGTGCTGAAACTTATATTTTAGTAGTTTTTTTTTTTCCAGTTCTTTGCTCTACATTTTGCTGTCTTGGGAAATCATGCCAAACCTGACTTTGTTTTTCACCTTTGCCGTTTAAATGGGACATGGAAATGCAGAGTGGCTTTAAGTTTTTTTTTTTTGTTGTTTTTGTTTTTGTTTTTGTGCTCACTTTGTGCTGGAAATGAAGAGGGAGGAAAAAAAAAAAACTGGATGGTATAAACCGACGTGAGATTAAAGAGCGATTCTGGAGATGTGAACAGTACGTTCCTGTGCTTTTCAGGGAGCTCAAAGATTTGTCAGGCCACCTGTCTGTTCTTATTTAAATCAACATTTTTATCTCCGGCTCCAGCGTGGAGAGTTTGTCAGCTCTCTCCAAACATACATTAAGAAAATGAGTAATCAAGAGATACAGAATTCCTTTATTGACTCCTATGGACGTGTATAATTGAAATGCAGGTTTTATAAAGTGTGTTGTTAACAAGAACGGGTCACATGAGCCATTCTCAGTGAGTAAATGAAGCCTAAGGGGGGCAGCCCTAATGGGGTAATGTAGTTAATAACATCTGAAGGGTGATGAATGGCCAGTCCTCTTTCTTGCTGAGTTCTCAGACAACAAATTAGTTCCATTAAAGGCCGCAGTTAAAGGAACTCTGAAGCAAGCTGATTAACTGAAATTATTTGGATTGAGTCATTCTGAACCTGGTCCGGGCCCGAAGAGTTTGTGTAAATGGGACTTATCCTTGATTATATGCTTATTTACGTATTTATTTTAAATTTGTTGTCAGCACAGTCAGTTGTGGCTGGCGGTGCCCCGTGATTTTCCTTTGAAAAGGGAAAGAAAGGGACACCCCAGCCTTTAATTAAATCAACATCTAGGTCCTTTTTTTTTCTTTTTTCTTATTGCCAATTAACTTGGTTCAGTGACATGAAAGGCTTTTTTTCAGTTTACAGAGGCCTGACAGTGAGATGATTGACAGCTCCAATTGCTACTTTTAGAATCATTTGCTGATTTTGATCAGTGCCACCATAACATGACTGCCTTGAAATGAAAGAAGTGGGATTTTTTATTTTTTATTCCTTTTTTTTTGCTGGGAATAAAGCTAGTACCATGACAGGTACGTGATATATTCTGTGTATGATGTGTTTTAAATTATACTCAAGCTTTGTTGTGAAATCAGAAGCAATGTTGTGGGTGATTTAAGGTAATTGGGAGTCATGATTAGAGGCGTATCATTCTGTTAGATCTTTGCACAAGAAGGGGTGGGGGGGGCATCCCCCCCACCACCACCACCACCACTTTCTCCTCTCGCCTCGTTACTGTGCCTGTGAGGACGGTCGCCCTAAGAAATGGGATGCTGTATTTCTTTGGCAGCCTCCCGGAGTGGCAGCGCGCACACAAAAAAAGACTGACACAGATTATGAGAGATTTATAGGAGTGATAAATACTCCCTCTTTTCTGCCCCTCAAAACAGCTTTTCATCAGCTTCTCAGCAGTGCGTCCAAGGTGATTGATGAGAGGACTCCTCCTTCTCCTTGTCCACTCCTAAAGCTGTCTATGCTCTGTTTCCCCCATCCCAGATGCAGATCTACCTTTACAATTCAGACGACTTCGACAGCCTCAGCGCGGCCATGAAGGAAAGACGCATCATCGCCGCCATGGCTGTCTTCTTTGAGGTAAAGTATCTCAGCGAAAGATCTATAGTTTGCTTACAAACTCTGAGGATGTAGAGAGGCATTTGTCTGTTGGTATAAGCTGCATCATCACATTGCTCTGCAGAGGAATTTGACTTTTCGTCATGTTTTATTGTAATTTTATGTGATCAACACAAAGTAGTTTGTTGTTGTGCAGTGAAAGGACAGTTATACAGAATGGACTTGATGTTACCAACATCTTGTCTTATTGTTGGGAATATTGTATTCAGTGCTATGTTTCTATCACACATTTAAACGTTTTTAAATGTTGGCCAGAGTTCAATTTTGGTCTTTTTCTCTGTATTTTTGCTATGCATCCCAAAGAGGGTTAAGTTGTGCTTTTTATTACTGTATAGCTTTGATCTTGATAGTTTCTTTAAAATCCAGATTTTTTTGAGTTCACTATTAATGGCCGTGTTGTTGAAAGATTATTCTGGCGGAGTTGTGGATCTCTGCAGCTCCTTCAGAGGTACCTCGAGTCTCTCAGCTTGTCTCTGTGATTATTGCTCTCCTTAGGATGTTCTTTTACAACCTAACCCTGATTTAAACATCACCACAGCTTTATTTCTGACCTCCCTGCTTTGTTCCTTGTTCTGCACGACGCTATATGTTCACATATAATCTCTAACAAACTTCAGAGGCCTTGAAAGGAGCAGCTGTATTTATTTTTACTGAGATCAAACTACACACAGGTGGGCTCTATTTCCTAACTAAGTGACTCCTGCAGGCAGTTTGTTGTGCTGTATGTTATTTACTGGTTTCAGAGTAAAGAGACTCAGTGCAAATACACAGAAAACTATTTAGATTTCCTAGATTTGTTTAAAAAAAAAAGAAAGGAAAAAACAGTTGTTTTTCCTTTCATATCTAAACCATACAGTAATTGTGTTGGTCCATCACATGTAATGTCAACAAATTATATTAATGTTTGGAGTTGTAATATGTCAACATGTAAAAAGGTTGGAGGGGTACAGATACTTTTCCCAGTAGAAAATTCCAAAACAAGTTCCACAATTTCCTTTCTTGGGTCAAATTTCGTTTCTCCTTCGGGGTAAATTGCTAACATTTCGGTTAATTGTGCTTCACACTAATTAGCAAATTTCAGCATGCAGGCAAGCTGAGTGTAGTCACATCTGGGACATATATATACATCTTCAAGAACTCACCAAATATTGCACTCAGACATTAGCATTCAGCTAGTGCAAGTGTGGTCTACGCAGCGGCACCGTGCAATATGTTAAAACATCCTCATGCATAAAGGGTTCATTTTCCTACCCACAGTTCAGTTTTCTCAGTGGAATTGCTCCACTCTTGAGGATAACTTCTTTGTAACAGCTCTGCCTCTAGTTGCTTGGAGCACTTATGGAAAATGTCCTTATCCAGAAGCTTATAAAACACCTGTATCTGCATAATGGGAGTTTAGAATTTGAAACTTAAGAATAAAATCTGATGTACAGAGTTAAGGGAGTGAAATCAATAACAGTTAAATGAATATTTAATTTTAAAAAACTTAGCTGCAGTTCTTTTAAAAGGTTCTGCACAGTTATTTTTCCTGAAAGAGGTCCAGACCAGAGCAGACTGCTGTCATCATAAATCAACTTTCGTGCCTTTAAACCTTCAGTGGGATCGCATTAGTTGGTTGTTTTAAACAAAAACCAGATGCATTTGTTTTGTTTTTTTTTGTTTTTTGTTGTTGTTTTTTTTCCAAGCAAAGTTGCAAACCTTTTGCCTCAAGTCAAAAGTTTGCCTTAAGTTTCTAATTGATATTAACATTTGTACATCAGCTCTGGGGCATCTAATCTGCCTGTGCTATTGGATTTCTGTAGGTTATACATTAAAATTATTTCCCTGTCAAAAAATATATATTTGTTGACAGGAAAACCATTTCATAAATCTTTTTTTCAGAAAACAAAAGCTAACTTTGCAATCTTACAAAGAGAAAATATATATTTTTAAACAACCCACCATCATTTAATGCAGAGTTTAGTTTGAGAAACATCACTGTGTTCATTATTGTTACTTATAGCTAGTTATAAACCATTAAATCCATTTTACTTGAGTCTGAGTCGTGGGCTGAAATCCCCATCCTTGAAAGAAGCCAATTAATATTTTCACCGGAAATAAATGTAGGATATTAATGATCTTCCGGTGTAGAACACATTTTCAACTTACAACAATTTAAAGCTTCTTAAATAAAATATTTCCCTTCAACCACTTCTTGAGATTAGAATTGTTTTAAGACTGTACAAGTCTGCTTTGCTATTGACTTCTACCGGCCTAGGGTTTAGTCTCTGCTTCTGGCTCCCACTAATCTGGATTTATGCTAATCAAAGACCAGAAATTCATCTTTATATAGCTTTTTAACAAAACTTTACTGATATAATCTCTAGCTCCCACTTTAACATTTAAATGTGAAGCTATATTCATGTTATTTCAATAACGGGAAAATAAACAACATCTTTGAGATCATTATAGATTCGTGATCTAAATTATCTTTCACTTCCTACTTGTAGAAATCTATTCCACCCTCGGTTCATACTCGGTATTTGAAAAATAGCTTAGTAGATAGCACAAGTTGTCCCCTGGCACTCTGGACACATTCAGTCTTGATTAGTAAGATTGGTCCACATTATTGGTTAGTGTAAAAGCACCGCTGGGATTGTTTGAACTCTTAGAAGCTGTACTCACAACTTGTGAGCCTTCGTCTGTGTTACGCTAATTTCTATTAGGATTTCCTTTACAAGTATTGGCAGGTGATCAATGCATCCCACCATTCGGCCTAACAGTATACCGGTTAGGGTCGGAAATCTGCTGGATGGAGGCTGGAATGGGGACACAGGTGTTTCGTAATGTAGGTCTGTTCTCAGACAGTGATGAACCGCGTGTGTGCGAGGACCTAAATGCCTCCGCTGGGTCCTGACAGCCCTATTGCTTACTGCAATTAGCACCACCATACACAATCCGCTGAATAGCAGTTTACAGTGCGAGGGTTTTTTTTTTTTTTTGTTTAAGCGGGCACACACACATTGGCTCAGATTTACAATTTCTAATCAATGACGAGAGTTCTTTCTGTGCTCCCAAAAGGCCTATTAAAGGCCTCTAAGGTGTGCAATATTATCCACATTCAGCCTTCAGTCCCACACAATTATTCTCCTCAAACTGACCTGAATTAATGTTGCGTAACGGTGGGGGAAATGGTCCCCACGTCCCAACACTGTTTTGTCCAGTCTTGTCTCTTAAGTAGGACATTGGAGATATTTATTGGGTAAAAAAAAATAACCTTGTCACTCCCAGCAATTAAGGATACGTTGAACAGATTAGAAAGGAATCTTCCTGAGGGATTGCATGATCATTAGAGACCTGAACACACTGTGAGATTAAAAGTTTTTACTTCATAAAATTTAAAGAGATTCTTGGAAATCTTTTGGAAGAATCATGAATCTTTAATCGGTACATCAGTTTGTGAAATCTAAGCTTGTTCACACATTGGTGTCTTTGCTGTTAATGTTCCTGACACAATTCTTGCTGAAGGTAAAAAAGCCATCCATCTGGTAAAGGTATATTTATCCCAGAATATGTACCATGTTGAGAAAAACCTTTACATCATTATTCACTATTACTACACAATGCAGAATTACAAGAACATTGTGAGTTTTTTTTCTTTCTTTTTTTTATGCATCCTGTTGTGGATTAAAAGCTAAAAAAATATATTTTCTCCACGTTTTGGCTGCTGCTAATTATCCTTGGTTATCCAATAGGAGAGGACAGTTTGGATAGCAACGCTATTTCATTATTTAATAACTCATCTGTCGGATTCTTCTCAACTGCCGATCAGAAATCAGATCAAACAGCCGCTGCTCTGCGTGCAAGTCTGTTAGTGTCGGGGCTGCAGCTCAGACTCCTGTTATGTTGAAAGCGATAAGTGTTACTAGCTCCGAACTAGTCACATTTTTCTACCACACAATTTCACAAAATGTTCAGAAGAAGTGTGGGAATTCATGCGTGACGCTGACACGTTCAGTTGCTGTTACATTAAGGGATGTGTGGTGCATGTGTGAGAGCAGTTATATACAGCGAACCACAGCACTGAGAGAAGACTGAGATAGAAGTTAATGTGGTTCGATGAGTATTGCAGAAGTATTTATAACTCTTGTGATACATTTTGTCCTGGTGCGACCACCAGCCTCAGTGTTTGTGTGGGGCTTCGTGTGATTGAGCAGCACAAACTAGAGCATCTCAAGTGGATAAAAAATTCCTTTTTTTTTTTTGTTTGTAAATAGAAACCTCGTATTCACCGCACAGAGACTACATTTTGCTAGCTTAGTCAATGCATTCCAACAATATTTCGCTCCATTCTCATCTCCCTTCGGTGCTTCATCTGTGTTTTTTTCCATTGAGTTCAATTTCTCAGGTTGAATTTCATCAGGTCAATAAGTCTACACCTCCTGTCAGCAATCGTTCTCAATAGATAAGAATAGATAAGGGTCCAGACCCTCTGTATGAAGCGCAGAACAAGGAGCTAGTTTTTACCAGACTAACATTTTGCAGAACCACTTTTTGTTACAGCTACAGCTGTAAACTTTTTAGTGTGTAGCTTTGCATATCAAAACACTGGCATTTTTGTCAATTCCTGATGTAAAGTATCTCTGACAGTCTCTTACAGGTTTCTTACAGGATTACCTTGTATTTAGTTCTATTTGTCTAGCTATCTTTTCCTCCTGAATAAAAGCATCTGTATAACATGATGATGCCACCACGTAAGTGTGTCTCAGTGGGGAGTTTTCCAGGTGATGTGTTGTGTTAGTTTTATAAAACGGTGTTTTACACAAGGCTCCAAAACTTGAACTTTGACCATATGACATTCTTTGGTGATTTTGGTGTCCCTCTATGGCTTGTGGCAAACATACACTGGATTTTTTTTATGACTTTCTTTCATCATGGGCCTTCCTCAGGCTATTTTTCGATGAAGGTCATATTTGTGGAGTATACAACTCATGATCATCCTGTCAAAAGATTTAGCTGTGAATCTCTGGAGCTCCTCCAGAGTTACGATGGGCCTCTTGCTGACTTTTTCTTGCTCTTCTTCACTGATTGGTCATTTTGAATGACGGACTGGATTTCGTCTCAGAGTATTTCATATACACTATTTTGTCTTGGTTTGTCATACCGAATCCTAATAAAATACATAAAATTTTATAACTGCACTAACAAGGGAATCTGGATATTTGTCATATTTTCCCTGCTGCAAAGTTGCACTATTGTGTAAATTTTTTGTAGTTCTGCACAGTCGTAGTCCAAAAGCACAAGAAGTATTTATCGATTTGAAACAACCAGAAAATATATATTTTTTTTATCACTTAGGCTCTACTGTTTCAACATAAAACAAAAGACTTTTTATAGTGTTATATCTGGAACAACTTGTACCCCAGCAAACATATATTGTGCTGCTTTTTTCATTATTTCTTCATTTTGTGTTTTGTTACATCATGAAATCTTCTGTAGCTCTATTGCCGTCTCACACCTGTGCAAGCACGTTTTCCACTTGCTTAACCTGTAAATTTTACATCACTGCAATGGTTCCTCACAAAATACCACCCCAATAAATCACGCTGACAGAGACCATCTGAGAATGTGGAGTGCTTTCACTGGAAAAAAAAAAAAAGTGAAACTTGGAGAAACTGAATGTTCTCACTTTAAATATTACATTAATATAAATTATTACACTTGCATTTTAAGCAGTGTGCTAAGAGCTAGGTCTTTCACAAAGTTCTTTTGATGCATCAGTAAAACTAATCCAAGACTTTGCGCGATAATTTCTTATCCAATATGTACTTTGGGCTGAATCTTCTGAAGCGTATCATCCGAAGTACAAAAAGTGTGTAACTATCCAAACACTTATGGTCTGGACAGACTGCCTGCCTGCACGGCTGCTGCTGTTTGCAAAACTTACACTTCTCACTGCGAGGAGACCCACTACAGTCTGTTGCCATTGCAAACTCCAGTTTTAGATGCTGTTGCCAGAAACCACACACTAACAGCAGATGACACACAGCACAGATTCTCAGTAATGTTAAAGAAACAAGACATGAATGCATAATTTGTAGCTAAGTTTTGTGGTAGTCAAAATGATTATCTCTCCAGCAAAAGCAAGTGACTAATGATCAGTTGGATAGATCATATTGTGAACTCAGCTGGCACAAATCAGGCATAACAGCAACCTTATTGCTTATCCCATTATCATTGAACATCTTAATGTTTATACATTAAGTAGCAAGCGAATGTTTGCTACTTAGTGCAAGAAAAAAATCGGGAAAGTTAAAAGTTTGAGCAAGTTTAACGAGGGTTAAATTGGGATGGCTAGACAACGGGGTCAGAGGGGTTCTGAGGTGTTCCCAGTCTGCAGTGGTAGGCGTCCACCGAAAATGGACACATGGACTTCTGATCTGGACCACAGTGGAATGGAAGAAGGTGGGCTGGTCTGGTTCATGGATGTGCATCGCTGGGTAACACATGACGCCAGCCATCTACCCAAGTATTGTTGCAGATCTTGTACAACTTTTTAATGGACGCAGTATTCCCTGATGGTTGTGGCCTTTTCATATGCCCTGCTGCAAAGCAAAAAAACAAAAAGACTCAGGAACAGTGTAAGGAACACATGTACTCCAGGAAGAGTAAATGCGTGATATAAATGTAAAAAGTGAAGACAGGAATAGATAACGACACCTGCTGAACATCTGTTAAATGTGCTCAACATAGTGGTACGTCGCACAGAGTCTTTACTTCACAACATGCAGGACTTAAAGCTGCTAACATCCTGCCTACAGATCCAAATGGAGTCGTATGGAGTCCAGAGCCACTTTGACAGGAAATAAAGCAACACATTATACAGCAGGTGGTCATAATGTTACGCTTGTTTATCATAGTTTATTATAGAAAAATAATGAGGAGCAACCTTTTTTGCGTTGTATTCAATTCATGACAATCTACTTAATCAAAATCTGTCTCACCTTATCTTTCTATAATCTGATAAATGTCTATAATCTATAGATTTTGGCCTTAAAATCACAAATAATCATCTGTTGGAGTGCTGGTCAAAACATAGCTGTTGGCTAAAAATGTTGTTTTTTGCTGTTGCTTTTAAACTGTACAGGGATGCTCATAAGAGTTCACAAGCAGTCTTGAAGTGAGACTCCAGGCACTGCCTCCAAGCTGTAGCGTTTCGTAAGATGACGGGTTTGGTGGTTGCATTACGTCGTCTTGCACACAGAAGCTGGTTGCACCTCAGTTTAGGACCTGCATCTTTATACGTACAAGTAAAAAGACACTCTTATATTCAGTACAGTCAAGGCCATGATTAATCAAATAATACGTTAAGACAGTTTTTATTTTGCGGCGGCAGCTCTCCATTAAACCAATTCTAACCGAAAATGTATTACAGGAACAACATTCGCACGATAATGTCACTAGATGGTATTAGGAGCAGCTTGGTTACAATACGTTTTATATGTTGCTCTTATGGCTTCTCCCTGTGTTTTGTTCATGTTGATTATCATTTTAGTTCTTTGTTTAAATTGCTGTACAATTCTCCTAATCCTTTCCCATAATCCCCTTTTGTCTTTGGACATTTGCTGCAGCTTGGGCAAAAAGACAACCCAGCTGTGGACCCAATCATCCAGGGATTGAAAGGGGTGGTGCACCATGGTAAGTAATGAAAAAGTACCCTCATGCAAAGTTTGCTTCATGTAAAAACACCAGTATATCCGTGAAGGTAGATTAATATTTGGAGAAAGGATTGTTCTTTGCTTCTCTGAAGTATTTGTACGCATTTATTTATTTTATATGTTGTCATGCCTCATACCCAAATCTCCTTATCACAAAGCATTACAGTAGGAATTAAATTTGTGTGGGATTTTCATAAAGCAATTGACCCTTACAAAATCCCTTTGACATTGCTTCGTACTTGACAGTGGAGGATCCAAGAGGTACATTTCTCTGGCAGTACGGACTCCGACATGCTCCCAGCAAACAAATATTGATGTTCTCAGATTTTTGCGCATATATATATATATATATATATATATATATATATTAGAGAATATATATTTTCTAAATTAGTCTTACCACCAAAAAAAATAAACTAATGTAACTTCAAAAGCAGAATAAATTTGCAAGATGCTGCTTATCCCTTGGTAGGAAAACTCTGCAGGAGGAGACCTCCACAGTGTTTCACTCATAAACACAGAACTATTAATTACATCTGAACCTCATTTAAACCGCCCCACCTCCAGTTTCTGTCTTTTATGTCCTCTCATGGACTGTGGCAGTTGCAAAGCCTCATACTCGCTTTTAACTATTAATGTTCTTTGTTATGTGCTGTGGCACGAGTCTTAATGAGATTGCTCGTTCCATAAAGTCACTGCTGCTGGGCTGAAATCACTGTATGCATATTTACTGCAGATTGAGGCTCGATGTTTGGCTCCTTTAAGACCTGATGGTGGCAGTGATTTTGCAAGCATTACTGTACACTCACACAAGATGATGTTTGGAAGTGTATTGCATTTTTTTTTTCTTTTTTTTTTTTTTTACTCTCATAGCGGCTTCACGCAGCTGATTCTGATTAAAATTTGAAAGGAGATGGACATTTGGTGTTGGACTTGCAGGAACATGTGTGCTACTTGATATAGAAAAAAAATATTCTTGTTTAAATGCCTCTCATCTCTAGAGACTATCACCACATGTTTTTTTTAGCCCCAGGAAAGTAAAATAGGATAAAATAGGTCACTTCAAATTGAAGTAAACGCAATAAAGAAAACTGAAGGCCCTCTTTTGTATCGTAATAAGAATGGGGTGGAACATGACTGCGGCAACTCTAAGTGAAAATACAATTAACACAAAAATCTGTAACACTATCGAACTGCTTGTATTTTACCAAAAAAGGCAATTATTCCTACAGCTGCTGAAATTATACAAACATATAAATACTGACAGTTTTTAAGGGCTTATTGCCTGTAAATTACACCTTTTTAATTCTGCTTTGTGTAAAATAACACAAGGAAAGCACAGTGATATTAGTTGGTACAGTAGACGAACTACCTGCTTGGGGAGGACAACTCCTTGACAGATATGTCTCTCTCAGGCAGCTTACCAGCTGCAGTTGCCTTACTAAGAGAGCTGTTGCTCCCACATTTACTTTTCTTGAGCAACACATTCAATGTGGAGCAGTGGATTATGAGCTACATGTCTAAATTATGGATTAGATATGAGTGAAAGTATCACTGTATTTACAGAAATATTTAAAATAACAATGTAAAGTATGACTGATTTGTTGGCTTTCTCTTCATAGGAAGATACAACTAAATAACCCGATATGAATAATTACCAGGACCATCCGCTGTACAGCTGCAGGGCCGATTCAATGTTGCACCATGTTTGGGCAAAAAGTCACTGCCAAATGTCCCTTAAGGGGAAAAACATTTCATGTCTAAATATTGTTTGCAAGCAACAGGAAAACTAAAATCTGTGCCTCATAATTTATATTCCTCATATATGGATGCACTACTTTTGTATACATCGTCAAAAATCCCTCTTTTCATGGATTGCTAATCCTCAATGTTTGCCTCTTTGTGACTGTTAACTATGGTAACTGTTAAAATTCAGCTTGTGTAACATTTACAGGTATTTATACCTTAACACCAACTACCGGCCCATGCTTGTTCTGTAGCTTTAATAAAAACAAGATACTATATACATCAGTTACTTTTTAAATACATAACAAGCCTGCTTTTTAAACATAACCCCTACTTTTATTACATTTTCATTTATCCATTTACAGATATATAATAACTGCCCGTCTGTAAAGGGCTTGTGCTTTTAGGAGCGTCTTTGGGTTCATTTTCTTGCTCATGGACATAATGCTATTTGGAAGGGTCAAAGACTGAGCAGTGAGCCCTGAATATTGGTGGACAACCTGCTCTACCTCCCAAGCCAAAGCCTGCCTGGCATGAATCTGTGCTGTGCACATACACAGATGTTTGTTCTAGCACCACAGAATCCCATTTCCCCAGCTGACAAAGAGCTTGGCATGGATGTTGCAGCTTTTTGGACTCCCTTCCTGCTAGCTGCTAAATGCTCTTCGCCTTCTCCCCTGTTAGGATGGTTGCTTTTCCACTAGCTCGTTATCCCACAGTCATCCATCCATCAGCATCTCGGCGGCCCAGGAGCGATAGGGCACGTACACCGTCTGAAGACAGGGAGAAGAAAGGCCGTGCATACTGAGTTTGACTCAGAGTACAGATGAGGCAAAGGGGCGAAGCTTCCCGTGCGTCTGTTGTTTGAATGCAAACCACACCCCGAACCTCTGTTTCTTTAAAGATAAGGCCATAGGCAGTGAGAGATTGGATTTGATGTAAATTCAGCTTTGTTTAGGATCCTGTCTTCATAATTCTAGGATAAAACAAACCAACTTCCATAACCCACACAGCATATTTACAGGAGATAAAGACATCTTCCTCTATATGTTTTTTTTTTTTTTTTTTCATTTGTTTGTATTTTTTCTGCTCAGCTTTGCCAGGTTTTAATCACACAACACAACAAATCTGCTAATCATAATGATCTTTCTTAATCCCCGTGGCCCAGCCACAGTTGTTACATGGAGCAGCGCACACTGCCACCCAGCCACAGATCAGCTGTCAGGGTTGGCCATCTTATCAGACTTCCCTGCTTTTGCGCCTCTCTCAGCCCATCTCACTACAAAGATCTGGCCTGGGTGATAACAAGTACTGAGGCTTTTAACTACTGCCCTTCCATGAGAGGAGGTTTCAGGAAAGCTGTAAAAACGCCACAAGGAGGGTGAAATGGGGCCACGTGCAGAACACCAAGCTTTAAAGATCTGTGTACTAACAAATTTTAATCCCATGCCTCACCCAGAAAAGGAGACCAACCTCAGGTCATTCATCTTGAGGGATCTTCTGCCTTCGTCGGTGGACAGTTATTACCGATACACCGGCTCTTTGACCACTCCGCCCTGCAGCAAAGTAGTGGAGTGGATCATCTTCTCCAGGCCCGTGTATCTGTCCCACTCACAGGTGCGTTAAGTCCACTCACACACGCACGCACACATGCACACACACCAACACACCTCGACTGCTGTATTCGCCTCACACACTAAGATCCCATTTGTGGATCAGTTGCAGTCCACCACTGTGAACGCACAAGCAATTTTCCCTCATGTGCCTCACCTCCTTAGTCCCTTTTGCACATTTCTCTCCAGCTCCTTTGCATATAAAACCATGACTGCCTATGCAGCGCATGATTAAACAGGACGGTTCAGCCAATTACTGGCATTTGACAGCACCTACTCTTATATAGCAGGGAAAATAAGTGTTGAGCACACAGTACTGGTTTTTCACTGTTAATGTATCTACTGGCCTATGGACGTTAAATTTAAACCAGATTTTGGTAACAACTGATGTAATCCACACAATGCAAAAAAACTTAAAAAAAATAGTTTATAAAGTTATTAAAAATATAAATATTCAAATGCTTGCTGCAATTTATTTAATACCCAACACGAAATCCTCATTTGGAAATGCCAGGTTTAGATTATCTCTTGTACGGAGAAGGTTGTTGCATGTTTTACTCAGGTATGACATTTGACCCATTCTTTTTCACAAATATTAAATGTTTTATGGGGGACTTTTTATACGATCTCCAGTTCTTTTAATTTGGATTCAAGTCGAGTGCTTAACTGGCCCATTCCTGTAGCTTCATTTTCATTTTTTCTGAAATCAATTGAGAGTTCCCAAGGCTATATTTTTTTTGGATCATTGTCTCCCTTTAGATATGTGGAGAAGCCAGTCATAAGACCGCATTCTCTTCTCGAAGTTTTAGATGTGCGTCACCAAAGGACCTTCACTTTTTTTGCTTCAATTTAGTCTGAATAGTCTGAAAGTCCTGTCTGCATCTGACAGAGTTTTGTTCATTGAAACTTCCAACACTGGCCTCAGTGCCCCTTACATGCTTACATGCAAATTTGGGTCCACCTAAAATGCACTGGACTAAAAAATAAGGCGCACGAGCAACACCAGTTAGCAAGCAAACGTTTGCTCACAGTAGAGACTTAAAATGGGCTTGAAATTGGGTTTGCCTCCTTTCCCTTAAAATCTTGGTCTTAGTATGATTTTAAAAATTGTCTTGGGTAAGGTATCCCTGACTGTGACACTCCTCCAACCGTAGAGTGTGCATTTATATTGAGAGAGTTACATTTTACTCTTTCTCTGATCTGTCCAAGTGTTCTGCAGCAAATTTTAACAATGCTCTTTAAGTATTTTTAAGCTATTGGTGAGTTGTGTTTGGCTCTTGGACGATTCTTCAGATTTTTTTTCTACTTCTCAACCAGAAATCCACTGAGGAGCACCTGGTTGTGGCCAGGTTATGGGGGAAATTGTTTTCTCTCTGCTTGTGGATTTCGCTCACTGGAATATTTATAAGTTTAGAAATATGCCTGTACCCGAGGTCTTGAGAGAGCTTTTTGCTTTTATCCATCACAAGAGGCTTCTTGTATCTCTGTAATGAGAAATCTCTTTATAGGTCATTAATTAGGACTAAAGCAGCT
>NW_006799941.1:5580685-5608277 GCF_000485575.1 Poecilia formosa
TATATATATATATATCAGGGTTGCTTTCTAAATGCTGACAGATTTCAGACATTTTCTTGACTCAGTATGCCTTTTTTGTGTTTTCTTCACTCAGTGTTCATTGCTTATTCCTGTGTCAATAATCTTTGTTACAGTTCACTCAATTTACAGACTGTTTTGTTTATTTCTTTGTACATGAAGATTACTGCGTTTGTTACCAAAATCTGGTGTGAATTTTATTTCCATAGCCCCAACAACAACATATTTACTGAGATAATGTATTAAATACCTGTCTTACTGAAATTGTCTGTTATATATAATAATGTGTCACACTGAAGCAAGTCATCATGCAATCTTGGTTGTTTTAGTTAATCAATTTACATAATTTGTGTTCCTACAGTATCCACCCAGTGTGTGATCATGAAAAATGTTGCATTTTGCAGCAGTTGCCTGTGTGCTTTAAAACGTTTTACCTCCAGCTGTTATTGCTGTTTGTGATTTTGAGAGATAATATATGCCAAATCACGCCCTGTGCTTCCTTCTTTTTTTTTATTTTCTGCTGATCCCCTCCCTTCTACAGTGCTTTGCAGCATCTTTTATACATACAATTCCTGGGTTACCCAGCTGCATATTCTCTAGTGCATTCTGTTCCACGGAAATTTGCAGGGCTCAGTGGAATTTCTATGAACTTGCATGAGGACAAATCTTTTGTTCAAAAATGACTTCTGCTGCAAGATTATTGACCACCTCTACAATGTTTGTGACGCTCACAGATAGTCCTTTATGAACCTGTAATTCATTTCTCCAAGCACCCATAGGACACATTGATTCCACAGTATCTGTAATGTGTAGTCATTACAGCACACGGCAGGAGATCATTCTTGGCAATCAATGGCCACAAATTTGCCCCATTGAGAAGTTACAGCCCAGCAGGTAGCCAGGGTGATGATTGAAGTCTGTGCCTGCTGCTGCCTGTGGTGTAAATGTTTCTTGCAAATACTACTCTCCACTTGTGAACATTCAGCTACTGGCAAGTGACTACAAATGCAGTGCTGCATGATATATTATATTTAACACATTCATGTGAACATTGACTCACTCACACACAGCAAATGCACGCACGCACACACACACACACACACACGCGTGCACACACACACACACAGGAACAGTGGCTCTTAAATTTTCCTTGATAGCTATTCTACATTTCTCTCCATTCAGCTGGATGCTTTTTGCTCCATCTTCACTACGGAACAACAGGACCACGTCAAGTCTGTCGAGTACCTGACAAACAACTTCAGGCCGCTGCAGGACCTGAATAATAGGAAGATTTTTAAGTCGGCTGTGAAAGACGCATGGCAGAAAGATTTGACTGAGATATTAGGAAGCCCACACAGCACAGAGGCTTCCAGAGGTAAGATTTGTTTTGTCTCGAAAGCGTTTATTTATTTATTTCATATATTATCATTTTTTAGAACACTGCAAATTGTCTGTTGCATGTTTCACACTGATTTGCCTTTGCCATTATCTGCAGATGCCAGTAAAGAAATTGGCAATGTTTCCTTTGTAACAAGGAAACATACTTGTCCAGTAAACTTTATGTTTTTTGTGTCCTCCTTAATTTGTTGTTTCAGCAGCAGTTTAAAAGTTCCAATTAAATTTCATTAAAAATTAATGCAAATTTATGAGAGCTCATGGTAACATTAATAATGGGTCCCTCTGTTTTGTTTAATGAGCACTTTGATGCATTGCTCTAGAAAAGATTGGAAAAGGGAAACGGAAGGAAAAGGGCAGACGTTTTTTTTAACACTCAAACAAAGAAAAAGTTCTTCCATATAAACAAGTTAAATTTCATTTTTCAAGTAAGTTAAGAAGCACACGTAAGTCAACTGCTCACAGTTTTGGTCGTTTCAGTTTTTTGGTTCTGTGTTTAATCAGAAACAGCTAGCAAGCTGTTTCTGATTAAATAAGATTCATTTGGGATAAGTATTCCACAAAATGATTAGGCAAATCTTCTACTACCTGTTTTTACGGTAAATCCCGGACTGGCCCCCAAACATCGTCTAGCTAATAATAGCACAAACACCACAGCTAGTTTATTTTAAAGTATTTCACACAAAAATGAAAACCAAATGGAAAGGAGCTCAAATTCAGTATCAGAGGTAGTTTACAGTTTTTTTATTTTATTTTTTTTATTCAAAGCATTTGATTTACAACATGCCTAAGCTAAACGTAAAAGTTTCCTTCAGGTGGTGTTTTTGCTGTTAAATGGAAAAATGTAATGGAAAGCACAAAAAAAATCTCCTTTGTCATTTTAAGAACATTGTGTAGCTTCTCGAAATCAGATACTGAATGAAAGTAGTACATTTTTGCTAGTGCTTTTTAGCTTATAATGCCAACATTAGCATCTTAAAATTTTTGTGAATGAATTTTGTTTCACTCATATACTGTAGAAGTTGCTGGTTGAACACATTTCATCATGACTAGAAGTTGCTTTTTGGGGTACACCTGACATATAACGCATAAAAGACCATACAAAGAACCGACCACACCCGAGGCCTGATCAGAGTATTTTTGTTTGTCTTTTGTTCTTTTATGTGATCGTCTTGCTGCGCTTACTTTAGCAGAGAGTGCAGGAACTGAAGAGACTAATGAGAAAGGCTGCTGCTCCCTAAATTGGTGTTGTTGGTGTCTGGTGGGGAGAATTGATTGGGAATGCTTGTGATGAAGTTGGAGCACTCTGAAAGGGCCGATCAGCAATCATCATTAATATGTGGCATTGCTAAAATAGACCCATACAAATTAAGTTGTGAAATTGCTTTTGTGGTGTTATGTCACTGGGCAGGATGAATGTGGGCCAGCATATCTCGCATTTTCTCTTCTTCTCTTTTCTTTTTAGTTATTTTCTGCTTTGTCCGCCGAGCAGTCGTGTTTCTCTGGTCTCAGATGTAAAACTCTCTTGGCATTCTGAGGTGTAAAAGAGTCTTTTCTTTCTTTAGGAGTGCTGTCTCTTGAGGTTGCGATGAGTGGAATATTTTATGTTGTTTATATAGTAAATAGTGGCTTGTAGTTTTAAACGGTATGAGGATCATGGCCACTTTCTGAATGGATATTGAATCAAATTAACATTATGCCGTCATTGGAGGCAGCCATTCCATTCAAACATGCAGTTATTTATTTTTTTTTTTTACATTCATGTTAAAGATTTTTGTCCTATTCTTTGCAGATTTTTTATTTTATTTTTTATTTTACTCACATTATAGGGGATGGTCTTTTTAATGTCATACCACTGCATCTCAGTTTTGGTATGGACTTGGATTAGGCCACTCCTAAGCCTTCATTTTGCAAGCAATTTTTAGGACTTGTTGGTGTACTGTGGATTATTGATTTGCTGCATAGCAAAAAGTGAATTTGTGCTTAAAGTAGCAAATGTATTGCCAGACATCTCCTATAGGATTTTATAGTCAAAGGCATAATTCTCACTAGACTTTTTACTTTTTATTTATTTATTTTGCTAAATGTGAGGCAGGCAGGTCTTATGTTGTGTTTGCTAAGCAGTGGTTTCATACTTGGATCTCTCCTACTGGATGCCATTTTTGTCCAGTCTCTTTCCTATTGTCGGCTCAAGAAAATTTACCCCAACTGATACAATTGAGGCCTGCAGTGGTAAGTGGTCCATGAGCCCTTTAAGAGATTTTGTCTCTCTGACCATTCCTGAGAAACTTTCACAGCGACCTTTCTGGATTCACAATGACTTTCTCACACATTCCTGCATTTATTTACGTGTTGCTTTTGAGATATTTTACCTTATTTTATATTGTCATATAGGTTCTATTTATGTAAGTGACGAGATTCTTTTTTTTTTTTTTTAGAGGCGGGGGAAGAGTGCGGGATTTTGAATTTTTTAAGATGCTTTTTTTTTTTTTTGTTGTTCATTTAGATTATTAAGTCTGGTGATCTCAATCATTTAAGTGCGACAGAGACCCAAAACTTAAGACATTTAATTCCACATGCACAGCTAGTATGAAACAAAGACAGTCAGGAAAGATGTTATATTTTTAAGATAAACATATATTGAAAGAACCATCTTGCAAACTTATCTTAAAGAGTTCATGGAAAAATATCTACATCTTAATGTTACAAAGGCTCAAGTCTATCATGAATTAATTAAAAACTAAAGAAAATAACAAGGACATTGACCACTAATCTACAGGCGGAACCAGCATTTTCAGGTTTAAGATACACTTTGTGTATTAACATTAATCAAAAGATCAGTACTGTTTCTAAAATAGAAGGAGGCTATTTTGATGGTGTAATTCAGACTTATTTTAATCGAAGAGAATAAGTTAAGAGGGGGTGGGGGGGACAAACATGACAAACCCAAACATCCAAAGCCACAAGGACAATCTCCTTTTGATGGCAGCCAATAAGATAGCGGCTGCTTCCAGCCATGAGTTTTGGTTTAGTGTAGATCAGTGGTATGGGTTTCTTTTCCACTACAGATTTTAGAATATCCTGGAGATTCTTTACTTCGAATTTGAAACTGATTAGCAGACTTGGAAAGAAGTTATAGATTGTCGTCAAAGTCGTGAAGAACAACGCTGACTTGCAGAGTCAAAGTCAGACCACTTACTTTGTGCCACAATCAAAACAAGCATTATCACAACCGCAGTCCATTAAGGCTGATCAGGCTGTGTGACTAGCTTCGGGTCTGGCGTCTTTGATGGAGAAAACTTTTTTCTTTTGAATTTTGTCTGAGGCGTCTTAGAGAGGAGTCGTCATGGGGGACTGCTCAGCCAATTAGAAGTGGATTTTGGTGTTATGAGCTGATGTGGGAGGAAATGTTGTGACACAAATTTAGACTTCCTTAAGGTTGAGTGAAGCAGAATATCTATCGACATTAGACGAAGTTACAATGACTGATTTTTATATAAGCAAAACAGTTCAGCAGGAGCTTGGAAGCTCAGAAAAAAACAACAACTATTATTTTAAGAAACTGTGGAATTGTTTTGAGAAAGTCGATCTAACAGGTGAGCTAAAAATTCATAGACTTGATCATATGGCCCACCTGGCATCGCTGCTGTAGGCAGGACAGTAAAGACCTCCACGAAAGGTCAGAATTTAGATGTGGTCATTGCTACAATTTTTAAGTATAAAGCCTTGTTGTTTTTTTTTTGTTTTTTTTTGCAACAACATTAGATTTAGAGAAAAGTTGTTTTTGTCAAAGTAGATGCTTTTATTTTTAGCATGAGTCACTTTGTTTGTTGTTCTTTCCATCTGCTGACTGACTAAAAAAAAATTTTCTGATATAGTGGAAAATGCCAAGCCGCAATTTAAAAGACTCCAAGGTTGAGCGTCTTGCCATTAGATGCGTTGTCTTTGTTGGCTCCAAAAAGAGATTTAGGTGAAGAGAAGCAGCAAATTCTGACTTCAGAGCTTTTAAAACCAAAGCATGTTTTGTATTTTGTTTTGTATTTAAAAAAATGACTCAAACAGGCAGTTCAGACTGAAGTTGTATCTCCAGCAAGAGCTTCATATTATCATAAAACAGGTGCTGCAGTTACCGTGTTGGTGTTTATCCCTTAGATGATTTCGCTGCAAAGTTTAGAAAAATGCTAGTGTGTGTTTAAGTCAGATGTGTCCCTTTCTTCGCGTTTTCAGATAAGTTCATGTTCCCCCGCATCATTCCCGCGTCTGCTCACGGTCTGCTTTGAAACATATCGTACAGTTTTCAGAAGCGATATGCCGTGGAGCAGCATTGTTGACAAGAGTCATTTCATCCTCCTCATTGTAAATGCTGCCAGGAGAAAGATTCACGCTCTGCTCTTCTCTGCTCTGAGTGGTGTTGCAGGAGGAGATCGAAGCTTTAGAGATTATTTTTTTTGTGAGGTTAGAGTATGCATTGCATAAATTCACACATGAATGGTATGATGTCATTTGCATTTTTGTAATACTCACTCCGATAAAAGATTTGCATTTTTGGTTTCTTATGCTGACTACTTTATGCTAATCATGTTTAGCCTCAATAGATCTTCGGCAACAGTTCCTGGAATCAGAAAATGAGTGATGTCAGTGGATCAGTGAGGTTTAAAATTAATCCGTTGCTGTCGCGTTTACTGATAAATTCAAAACAAGTTGCGTGGTTTTTAATTTTTTTAATTTATTTATTTTTGTTTCCCAGACGCAGGCAACGCGGCAATATATTTTAAAATGCAAAGCGGGAGCTGATGAAAAGCTTTCCAGAGAGTTATTAATACTCTGGTGTTAATTGTAAAAAGAGAGGTGATTTTTCAGGACAGTAATGATCCAGCCTCCAAAACCATAGTGACATCTTCAGCTGCTATTAAATTATTGTTCTTGAGCTACTGAACCTGACAACGAACATCCGACAGGTTATGATGCATTTCGCACCTGTCACACCTAATCAACACCCTGAGATTTTCTTCCTCTTGTTTTTTTTTTTTTTTCTTCTCCCCTGTGTGCCTTTGACTGATTCCCTTCCCTCCCTGTCTTTCTTTCTTCTCATCTCTCACATGTCATGGTGCATAATTTGCGTCTCAGTCTCACTGTGCAAATGGGGAAAATTGTGGTGACAATTTCAATTTGGCAGAAACTCTAAGAGCACATAGTCATTTGACACCAGTTTCTGATTGCTACTGCCCTGATGTGCAGAGAGGCTTGTCCAGATTGTCCCTTGCTCATACTGATGGAGGCTCGTGTCAGTGTCCATGCTACAGCCTACACTGCCACCTTGAGGAGGAACAATGCTTGCTTTTTTTTCTTCTTCTTCTTCTTCTTCTTCTTCTTCTTCTTCTTCTTCTTCTTCTTCTTCTTCTTCATTCTTCTCACGCAAAATGCTTTGACCTATACAGAGCAACATCCAAATGAGGAAATAATCGAAAGTAGGTTTACTCTCTATGTTTGTATTAAAACTGTTGGAGCTTTTGCATTTGAAATGTATGAAATACATAACAAAGTTGGGACTTATAATGTACATTTTGGAGACTGGTTTTGACCACAGTATAGCCAATAGAAGGGTTTTGTTAATAGATTTCAAATATGTTTTTTTTTAATTATTATTATTTAGAAGTTTTTTTATTTAGAGGTTTTTCTTGTAAAATAGTCAAGCTACTCAGTCCCTTCACCAAACTCATTTTGCTAAAGTATTCATGCTAATGTTTATTTATTTATGTTTTTTTATCTCTTTGTGTTTTCTTTCCCATTCTTCTTTTTTTGGGGCTCCTTCAATGCTGACTTCTTTTCATATTTTTTCTCTTTATTCTGGACCAGTGTGTAGCAGTGCCCCAGTGAGCATGAAGATCCAACCGCTGAATGAGACGGCCTTGATGGTGAGCTGGGAACGCCCCCTGACCATCTACCACCCGCCCATCACCGGCTACATGGTCTCCTACAGCTGGGTGAAACGGGACGTAGCAGATGAAAAGACTTTTATAAAGACGGGAGACCATAGCATGGTAAGAGTTATCAGAAATCACTGAATTGTTCTCTAACTTAGTAGATTTTTTTTTTAAGAACTATCATGATTGTTTGCATTGTTGTATTTTTTTTTTTATTCCGCAATTATTTAATTGGATTTATTTCAATAATATCTATAATCATTCATTTATTATTATTTTGTTAAAGTTATTAGCACAATTTCAGGTTTTTTTTTGTTGTACTTTTTAGTTTTATTCTTACTTCTTTTATCTTATTTTTCAGTAGCTGTTGCTCGAACAGCTCTGATTTGTGTGCAGAGGCTCAGATGCATCTGTCAGGATGAGACGCTGGCCGGATCAGTGACAGTGTGTAAAGGGGGAGACAGGTTGTGATGAACTCTGCATGTGGCTGTTGCTTGATATGAGGACCCAGACGCTTCCCCTGTCACTCACCTGTCTAACAATAGAAACACGGGCCTGTCGCAGACGTTGACGCGTCACAACTGATATACGTATAATGAGCTGACAAAAGCCCTTGTGGCCTTTACCCAGATGCAATGCTTGTCCCGTCCTCTGTTGTTGTTGTTGTTGTTGTTGTTGTTGTTGTTTTGGTTTGTTTGTGTTTTTTGTTGTGGCATTAATTTACATTTTGAAGCGGACTGTGAAGTCGGGCGCTGCGTGTAGCGGGGTCAGAAAGTTAATCCAAGCCAAAGCCGTGCGAGCAAAAGCAGTCTTTGCACTTTTGTTTTACCAATGCGGACAGTCGATGAGAAGAAGAAGAAGAAGAAGAAGAAGAAAGAAAAAAAAACACATCTGCAGTGGTTTCAGAGGCAGCTCACCACAGACTTCATGTAATAACAAATGCAGAGCAAATGTAGTCTTTAAGATCTGTGATCCACTGATCACTTAACTCATCTCTGCTGCCTTAAACATTGGAATATTTCTTTAGTTCTTACTGTATCATTCCTCTAAGACATTTGCTGTGTCTACAGAAATAAATCTCCTCTCTGCTGGAAGCTGCACCTACTGGGATGTTCTTTTTCACACAATATAGCCTTCTCTCCGGTCATACATCTTTCCATTTCTGAATATCAAACACCCAGCTGTGCATTTCTTCAAGGCCTTCTGACCCCCAGCTGTCTCCTTAGTTTGCATGACTGCCTCTTTAGATATAAACAGAGCCAGGTCAAAACAAGCATCCACTAGTTCAGAATGGTGGGATCAGCTCCCTGGTGACACGGGTACCTCCAAACTGGTCATGCATTTCAAAATACACGGCTGCCGTTGCCACGGGTTGGAAGCTGGTGAGGCATCTTGCACACTTGCCCGCTTCTGCGACTCCTTTTTGGCACGGAACGCTGCACAGAGAGGTTATGATCTGAAGGAAGGCACTCCATAATCCCTTATAGTTGAAGCCGCGCAGGACCTTCATTTCCAAATGAAACACAAAATTCATTCTTTTTTTTTTCTTCTTTGCTTTCATCTTAAAAGAGAACTTTTTCCTCTGTACTCTAAATCAGATACTTATGATGTTCTCTCTGGTTCAGGAGTGGCTCAACACGTCTTATCTCTGTGTTTTTAGCAGGTTTTTCCACCCTGCACTTTTCTTCCACTCAACTTTCCATTGATATGTTTTTGATGGATCACTTTGTGAACCACAGTCTTCTTCAGCAGATACTTCTGTCAGCCAGAAAGTTTAAATCTCAGGCACGTGTCGTTAAATTGAGCAGCGACACTGCTTGCCAAATTAGAGAAATGCAGTTACGCAGTGGCTCAAGGACATCAAAGTCAATATTTTGGATTGGCTGTCATTAAGCCATGATGTCAGTCCCATGGAAAATTGGCAGGCACAGATGAAAAGGTGTGTTTGAACGAGACAGCCTTCAAAGCTGACTCAGTTACAACAGCTATGTCTGGAGGAATGGGGCAACATTTCAACAAACTAATTATCTGTTTTTCTTTTTTTTTTCTGTTAAAGGAAGAGGATCTTTTTGTAAACAAGTTTACAGGAAATCTGTTGATTAGTATCCAGATTCCAGGTTTGATGGATCCATTCGAGATTTTTCTTATACCATGTCCATGTTTTCTATTCTAAAAGGGAAAAGGTTTTGAATATTTATAGATTCTTGGTGAGAAGTGAAGGAGATGTAATTAAAAAAAAAACTAAATGTTTAAACCAGTTAATTAAACTATATAGTGAGGAGGAAAAAAAGGATTTTCCTCCCAGCTTTTTTTTTTTTTTCCCATGCTGCTCATCTTTATGCCGCACGTCTTAAAAAATGCCTAGCGGGGATCTTTAACTTAGAATCTAGTCACTAAAGCTTAGAAGTGATGGACAACTAAGTTAAAATGAATATGCAAAAAGGCTTCTTGCTGTCAAAGATGGCCTTACAAATTAAGTTAATGCTATGCTCAGCTAAAGATGGATTAATATTTATTTCCTTTCCCTCAGACTCGTGCGCCCTCAGAAGTCTGTCTCGCTCGCCAACACATCCAGAAACCTGCCACAAGAATGGCTCCGGCTGATTTTAAACATAGAAAACATTTCAGTTTAAATCTCCCTCTGCCGGTTACTCGCTACCACCGGCAATTTGCAGCAACATTTAGTGACCTTTTAGTTCTCCATCAAGCCCGCTGCGCCCCGAGGTTGTCTGGCACAATCGTCATATCTGCTCAGTCTTGGTCTTCATCCTCTGTTTTTCGAGGCCTCGTCAGACAACACGAGAAGGCAGAGTCTTCTCCATTAGAGCCGCTATACCGTGGAGAAGCTTGTGTAGGCGTGAGATATGAAGGAGAGTCAGTTCTTAAAGCTTACATTTGAAGGTTGTTTTGCGAGTTAAACAACACGGCGGTACGACTGGAGGATTTTGAGGCTGGTTTCTGACTTTAGCTATTCTTCTAAGCAGACTTTTTATTTAAGAAATCATTTCCCCCCTGCCACCCCCCAAAAATAGCTTTGATTGACAATATGTTTGTATTCTAACTTTGCTTCAAATAGATGATTAAAAGAATCATTACTGTGTGCATGCGGTGCTGTGTGGCAGTATTATATTAGTTCACTTCTCACTCAGCTGGCAGTCTCTTATTGTGCCCACTTTCATTTCCATTTCAATTTTCTGTTTTCTGTCTCTGGAAACTTAATCTGAATTATTCTACAAAAAGAAAAAAGAAAAAAAAAACGAAGTAAGAACTGGCTCTGCAACAGCATAAGCAATCACCCATCCAGTTTCTGTGGACAATTTTATTGTAACTATAGCCATCTGTGAACAATATCAAATTAGACAGAAAAATGATTGAAGCTTAGCGTAATATATTTTCACTTTAGGCGTCAGTCAGATTCCACTCTTTCAAATGTAATTTAGCTACTTCTTCTTCATAAAATAATTCTTCCGTGTTGCAGATGTGTTCTTGTTTTTTTGTCCCTTTGCAGAAAGCGGTCATTACTAACGTGTCGCCAGACCTGCTGTACCTGTTCAGGGTGCAGGCCGTGTGTCAGCTTGACCTGCGCAGCGACTTCAGCCAGACGCTGCTGTTCAGAGGTTCGCAGTTTAATCCCTGAAGTGCTTCACTCGCTCTGCTGGCTAGATTTGAACTTTCTTTAAGTCAAACACGTGTGATTTATTTATTTATTTATTTTTTTTAAAGCTTCTCAACTTTTCTTCTTTCTTTTCTAGCAAATACAACCAGGATCTTTGAAGGCTCTCGCATTGTGAAGACCGGGATGGTTAGTTTGGCCCGAAGATGCCTGTGCAAATTGATATTTATGTCAGAAGCTGGGATCTTAACACTGCCTCGATTGGCGAGAAATATTTGTACTTCCAGACTTTGTTTAATGTGCTATTGTCTCATTCATCCAGCCACTTATTCTATCTACCCATCTGTCTATCCCTCCATCCATCCATCAATTCATCCACCCATTAAACTTTCATCCATCCGTGCACCTCCATCCATCCAAACTTTTGTCCATCCGTTCATTTCAGCTAACCATCCATCCATTCTTCTCTCCATTCCTCCATCTGTTCAAATCAAATTAGAAATGTATTTTTTTTGGTCGGGCTTTTTCTTTAACTTCTATAATTTTGTCTTGCTTTATTCACATATTCTTTTTTTTTTAATTTAAAAATGTCAACATTTCTAAATTACATATTTAGTTTGTAGCATTACCTTAGATGTCATCGTCAACTAAATGTCATTTTATAATTTAAGAGTTTTACAATTCCAGACTTTTATTTGTCTTTATCTTGTTTATATACTGATACTTTACATACCTAGCTTAATGAGTGTCCACACTGTATGCAGCAATATTTGCCATTGATACGGATTGAACATTCGTATTTATACCTTTACAATAAGCCGAATAAAAGCTGGAAAACTCTGAAATTTAGTTGTGAAAAATACGAAGGAACCCTGTAAAATGTTTGTTGATGTTTAACCACATCTGTCTTTCCCCCTTTCCTACTCAGCCCACGATATCCCCGGCTTCATCTGCAGACATGGCTCCCATCAGCTCCGGCTCGTCCACCTGGACGTCCTCTGGCATCCATTTCTCCCTCGTCTCAATGGCCACAGGGATGGGCCCCTCCTCCAGCGGCAGCCAGGCCACGGTGGCATCAGTGGTGACCAGCACCTTGCTGGCAGGCCTGGGCGTCGGTGGTGGGGTGATCTCCTCCTTGCCCAGCTCTGTTTGGCCCACGCAGACTCCTCCCGCCAGCCAGAACCCGACGCATCCGTCCACCCCACCTTCGAAGCCCAGCACCGAGCAGGCGGCGAGTCAGGGTGCCGAGAGCGAGAAGCAGGCCGAGGACAAACCGGCCACGGGCGAGGGGCAGAAGAAGGAGGAAGAGAACGGCGAGAAGGAGGAAGAAGAGGAGGAAGAAGAGCCTGAAAAAAGGAAAAAGGACAAGAATTCACCTGATAATGAGGAGAAGCGGGCCAACAGCACAGTGTCCGAAGAGCCTTTAATCCCTACCCCCGCATCCACAGCCAAAGAGAAAGGAAAGGGCAAGCCGACAGCCAGAGCCGGCGCGGAGCCTGCGAGCAGCGATGATGACCGCTTGGTAAACGAGGAGAGGAGACCCACCGAAGTAAACACGCTCTCCACTCAGGAGCCACATAATGACAGCGCTGAGATGCAGATTCCTCAGAGCTCCACCGTATCTCCAAAGAATAGAAGTGACGGAAAGGGTCAATGGCCATTTTCCGTCCACACTGGTGAGCACGTCTCTTTCTTCCAAACGCATTTGAAACCCCCTTTAAACAGAGAGGGGTGAGAGCAAAAAAAATAAATAAATAAATAAAATAAAACCTCTTTGATCAAGTCTGCTTCTCTTGTAGCCAGCTTCGTTACAGGGAGACACTTTTCCAAAGCAGACTTCTGCAAACACTGCTAACATCTACGAAGGCCAATTTAGTAGAACAAATAACTTGACACAAGACAGTAAATACACTAGTTACCATCTCAGTCAAAAACAAAGCTCCAGGCTTTTGTGTCACTACAACAGAGAGGCCTGAAGGAAGAAGACGGCTGTCTGCCAGAGGGGTTCTGCCTCAAGGAATTCCTTTAAGCATATTTCAAAAGAGTTTGCTTCAAGGCAGAGCTTTTATGAAATTTTATCTTTTTTTTCCTATCACAGTGTTGGAAATGATAAGTTTCTTGAATCCCCACAATGTCAGAAAGTCGATTGCATACGAGGTTTCCTCAATACTGCGATTTGCATGAGGGTACAAAACATTACTCAGGGTGAGTTTGAAGCTAAAGAGGGGGAAAAAAAATGAGGGAAAGCAGAAGGTTGGGGTTCAAATCTTTTATTAATTAACCCCATTGTTTATTCATTTCTCAGGATGTGTGTTTATCCTCCCCGTGATGTCACAAGCATCCTGTCACTGAGTTTGTGTACATGCAGAGTTTGGACATGCTATTTATATAAACAGATAACAATAATAATTTGAGGATATTCACTTTGCTTTATTCAAGATTGTGAATTCACTCACACACAGATTTTGATCATAAAAACACAGATTGTTTTATTTTTTTGTGGCTTTGTTGTTGTAGTCTTGCAGAGACCGTTTATAAATTTTTTGTATGCTCTGTATGGCCAGAGAAAACTAAAAACTCTCCAAATAATGTCAAAGTTTAAATACTTTAAAATTTTAAAAGCTTAGTTTGCCCTAATACCAGTAATGGGGACCCCTGTTCAGTCATAATAGATTAGCACTATTATGACTGCACTATAATTATTGGACCGTCGGGCAATGTCCAATAATAATAAATAATAAAAAGTTTCTTTTTTTTATCTATGTAAAACAACATTTTTATGTTTTGTTTTTTTTTTTCTTTCTTTTTTGGGGTTTATATTATAATATATGTAGACGCTTCATCCCTCTCCTTGCCAAAGTTCTTCTAAATGCTGTTTTTCAACCAGATGTTGTGTATTTTCTAACTAGTTCAAACATCTATTCCTTATTTATGTGTACGTGTGGTGTTAAACTAAACACCACGCGGCGAGACAGCTTTGCAGCATTACCTTAGATGTCGTCATCAATAAAATGTCATCTTATAATTTAAGAGCGCTACAATGTGGCTACAAGGTTCTTATTGCTTCCTAGATCAAACCGTCTTGTCCAACGTGACGCGGACTCCTCACCCAGGAATGAGCCGGATGGTGTGGATCGTCCCCCTGGTGGTGGTGTCTGCTCTCACTCTGCTCTGCCTCGTCATGCTGCTGATCGTGATGGTCTACTGGAGGTGAGGCGCGGTTCGATAAGCATTACCTAACTGCATCGCAAGGGCCCAGTGATTCTGAGAAGAGTGTTTGTTCAAAGACGTGCACGTCAGTGATCAAGTGCTTTTACGACACTTGTCTCGATTTGATGGAAGTCTGACTGAAGCGCGCCTTCTTCGGAGGTATAAAAGACCGATCGGCCCCTCACCCACACTGCATCCACTGTCCTTTCACACAATATGCAGAGTGACAGCCCCTCATGCACTCCTGAGTTTTTTTCCAATCAGCACAGCGCAGTCTGGGCGTGTTCTTTTAAAAGGGACATGCATCAATCTTGTGGCTGAAAACACCCCACTACTGCCTTCGCCTTCCACACACACACAGCACCGTCACCCAACTGGGTGAAAGGGAAAGAGACCTGAAGGCCCCACAGCTCCAGCCCAGGTCCCAGCTGTGTCTTCATCTGCTGGGCTAATTTCCAGCCATGCCATTGGAGCTCCAGTAATTACACAGGCCAGGCCACTAGCACATGTCGGATGGTGGTTAATGAGAAACAAATAGCGCTGCGGACCACTTCCTCAGTTGTTGCCAGACATATTTACTGCTGCTACTTTGTGGAGGATTATATTTGTTTCTACTCTCTTTTCTTTTTATGGATAGAACTGCTCTGTTAGATTACTACACCAAATGTTTATAACACCTTACTGTGGCAGATAATAAAGTTGTGATATAAATAAAAGCCCAGCTATCAGCTCCAGGGAGGTGCAAAAAAAGGAAAAAAAAAAAGAAGAAGAAGCGACAGCTGGAAAGGAGGCGACTGTGGCGGATTCAGTCGGTGGATGAATTAGTGTGAGTTGTGGTATTTGAGTAGAAACGCAGGGGCAGCTTTGAGATTACAGCAGCTGTTGTTGTGACAACTCCGACAGTTCATAGACAATGGCTGCTTCCCCTGGGGAAAAGGCCATGATGGAGGATAAAATTCACACTCTCTTAACTCTTCATCTTCAGTGTAGCCTCTTGGTGATGAAGCGCAGATTAAAGCTAAAGTTACTCAGATTACAGAAACTTCTGACGTTTTTTTTTTTTGTGTGTGTGTGTGTGTGTTTTTGCACAAATGCAAAAACAATTATTTGGAAACTCTGATAAATAAGCACTTCTGTGGATAAGTCTTCACCCCCTGCAGGTTTGTTCTGAAAAGCAAAATTCCCTTGTTTGAGATTTTCAAACTATTTTTAATATTGGACAATGATAACCTGAGTAAATACAAATTGCAGTTTTCAAAGGGTTTCATTTAATAAGCACATAAAACCTAATCTAATCTAGTAATTACCCCTGAACCTAATAACTGGTTGTGCCACACTTGGTGACAACAGCTGCTATTAAGTATTCATGATAATTGGTAATTAGTTGTTTACTTCCCCTGTGAAGAAAATTTTCCAGACTTTTAAGCATTTTGAAACCCCAACAGACTGTTTAAGGGCCCAGCATCCCAATCAAATTTAAGTCTGGGCTTGGACTAGGCCAATCCTATTTCAATTTGCCTTTCTTTTGGAATTTTTAAGCAATTTGGAGGTGGACATGCTGGCACGCTTTTGTATATTTGTGCTGCCGCTATAACTCAAGTGCACTTCAGCTTAAAGTCACAAACTGATGCTTCAGAATTAGAAATACTTTATTAATCCCTTTGCGAAAAATCCTCGTTTTAGTTGGACATCCTCCCTCAGGATTTCAGGATTTTTCTGCCATAGAGCAGAATTCCTGGCTCCATCAATTACGGCCAGTCATCCGGGTCCCAAAGCAGCAATCCAGCTTTAAGACTTTTACCTTACCTGAATTTTAGAGCAGATATAACCGGAAAACATTCTGCTCCATTATAAATGAAACCGTCATTTCAAAAAATAAAAAAATGATGTATTTCCTCAGGTCTTCCTTGTCTCATATAAAAATTTGTTTGATGATGAATGCGTCACAGCAAAAACCTGAAGCAGTCTGTGAGGGGAGCCACTTTTTCACAGCACAGACACTAGGGACATGTAACAGCGTTGTCTTATTTTTAATTTAGCTCTCTTCAGTCAGTCTTAGGTTATAGACCTATCCACAGTGGAATTAATTGCTGAGGTTAGGATGCACATCTGGAAGCTTCTGGTGCTCGAGGTGCCTGTAGAAGATTCTGACATATGTCGAAACGAGAACAAATCCCAGCCCTTGTTAGCACCTCGCCGCGACTGATGCCTTTGCTGCGCGGAGGGCCTCTGTGTAATCCCAGTTCCTGCTCCGTCTAAGTCAACTCCTCAGCAGCTCTGGGAGCCAGTCAGTCAGGAGATGTTGACAATGCTGCTTAGGTAGCTGGACCACATCTGCACTCCAAGGGAGCCATTAAACGGGGAGGCAGTGACGCAAATCTGCGAAAACTCTCCTCCCCCATTTGTTTCTCCTCTTTCCCCTCCTCTTTTTTCCCCTCCATCATCTGAACACCAGGGCGCCTTTTTTTTTCTGGTGTTTTTTTGTTTCTTCTTTCCTTAACGATGACAAGCATCTGCTCCCTCCTCTACTCCAAGTCCAGGTAGGATTAACTTATGGGAAATGCTGGCAGAAAATCTTAGGACTTTTGTGAATTTATTGATATACGTTATGTGTTATATGAAACTGTGGGTCTGCACGGTGTGCAGGACTTAAATTATTCCCCTTTCACTGTTTTCAGTCTTGTTAGAATTGTAGATTTTTTTTTTCCTCTGGTCTCCTATGGTGGAGAAGGCTGCCTTGAATATTGAATATATTAACCCTAAAAATTGCCCTTTCAGAGAGCTGAAACATCAGCTGCTAAATAATGTAGGCTTTCTTAAAAGATCACGACTTATGGCAGTTTTTCATTTTGCAAACTTTTAACCTTGGATTGTTTAAGATGTTTCTTTAAAAAAAAAAAAAGTTTTGAAGGCTCTGTTTATCTGACAAATAGGATTTGGATTCCAAAATAATGCGCCTTGTGGTGGAAAACTACTATTAGTTAACATCTGCTGATCATGTTATATGAAATGCTTGTGAACTCTCTCTCACCAAAAGAACTATTTTGGTCACATGTACAAGTTTGAAAGTTGTTTCTCACAGCTGCATGAGAACCAGACTGTCTCACCCTTTTGTTTTGAATTCTTCATCCTTGGTATAAAACTCATGTGTTGTCTCTGCCTGGCAGAGCTTTTTCCATCCAGAGCTGCTTCATTATTGATTGTCCTCTGAGTTGTGCACAATTCATAAATAAACCTGACTGAGTGATTTTACCTGAACAGTGCTTGGTAATATATATATTTTTTTTCCACAACAACCTCGACGTTGATTTAATTATTGTCAAGAGTGAAATGTATATTTGAGGCTTCAGTGTACGTAGTTTAACCCATCTGCGCTGTGTGCGATCAGCCATGTCACAGCTACTCCTGGGTTTTCATTAGCACCTGTCACTGCCTTCAACATTTCTATGCTAATGTCGGCAGAGCACATCTGAGGATAGCTTCCTAATACACTTTAAAGCATCATTTGTGATGATGGTGTGGATTTACTTTGCTGTGGTTACGAGTCTTATCTCTCTGTGGCCCTGCAGGAGATTTTTCCAGACGGCTCATTTCTATGTGGAGGAGAGCAGCTCTCCACGGGTGGTGGCCAATGAGAATATCCCAATCATCCCTATACCAGGTAAGACATGTTTTTTTTTTTTTGTTTTTCCCCTTCAAAATATGGTAAAGTAATTCAAGTTTTTTTTTTTTTTTTTAGATATTTCCGAAGCAAGTATACTAGAGGAATGCCAATATAAAAATAATGGATTAAACCAAGGTGCAGAAAGGTTTCTATGCAGACTTAAAAAAAAAAGCATGGAAAGGCATAGAATTTGCTTTTGACATTATCTAACCCTGAAGACATATGGAAAATAATATATCTATACACATATATATAAAGCTTCAAAATCTGACTTTCTATAAATTAACTGCCTTATGTTAAGGCAAAACATTTCTGTTTGCAATCTAAGTGCAGCTGCTTCTCCTGTGATAACTTTTGATTACGTCTGTTTTTCTTTTCCTCATGAGTCGACTCGATATTTTGAGAAATATATATGTAGCATAAAGAATAACAGGATAAAACAATAACCGCTAGAAGACAGGTTTGAGATATCAAACTTTTTTATTGACCTAATCCAACCTGACAACTATTATCACAACAGACAACCTTGAATTGTCTTGAAATAACATAACAGTTGTCAAAGCTTGAAATGCTGATTTATTATATCTATCATATTAGAATTATGAAATCTATGTCATTATTGGCATATTGCAAAACAGCAACTATTAGCTGCTACATTCAGGCCAACAGTCTCTCAAGAAGGTAAAGTAATTAAAATGTACTTTAACACTGAGATCTCACTATTTTGAGATGATGGGAAAATAGAATCACTTAATATCACACTTGAGATCATTTTTATATCATTTTGAGAAAATGATATAATAAAAAAGTAGCCATGACACGATGAGCTCAAAACTGAGGTTATTTCTAGTTATTAGTGTGAGCAAATTGTGTCTACATAATTCATAAGAATTAAATCAGGTTTTTGACCCACTTACTGAAAACTTGCACTTATTCAAGGTTTGACTGAGGGATGAAAGCATGCTTTTATTTATTTATTTATTAATTTTCTTGTACGGGAACCGGAAAATGCCAAAAACAAAAACACACTAAACCGAAAAAAAAAAAAAAAAAAAATAGCACACATCACATTAGCCATTTAAATGTGCCTGAAAATGTTATGAGTTATTTGAAACCTTGAATCTAGAAATTCCCATTTTTGTATTAAGAATGTGTGTAATCCGCCAGCTGTAACACCTCCAGTTTTGAGAGCATGCGAAATATTCAAATAATTGTTGGTGAAATGACTAACGGTAATTTTTTATAAGCTGGTAAAAGGGAACTACACATGAGAAAAATAAGTAAGGGAGTTAGCTGTGTTCGAATCAGCTGAATGAAATCGAATGTTTCCTTTCATCTTTTAACCCATAGGGAGTGCCGTGAACTTAAGATGTCCCACGGGAGTCTTGACTCACTTTTTTTTTTTTTTAAATCCCCATCAAGCTGATAAAGGCAGACCTCTACACTGTCTCATTAACGGTTTATAAAGGGCTTCATGTATTACCTTGACACCTTCGTTTGCAGAGTTTCTGTTCATTTACATGTGAAGTGACTCTTTACGCAGCTTAATAGAAGTTGAGTGACTGGCTTTTCTTTGCACTTAATATCCCGTGCTGAGGTGCGGTGGCAGCTTGTCGATATCAGACTTTACTTTCCCAGTCTCTTAAAGCTCAGGGACATTCCAGGGCAGTGATAGCAGAGCTAGAGCACAGCTTATGCCAGCATTTACTTTGTTCTACTGATTATCCTTTGGTTTAACTCTGAATTTCTTTGCTCTGTTTGTGTACATTTATTTTATTTTCAAGTTTAACCATAAATGTCACGATCCACGAGACAAGTTCTAAATGCCGAGATCAGCCTTGAAGTCTTGACAGTTTCTCTACATCAGAGCCATTTTGATGAATGGCCAGAATAATAAATCAGAACTCACCTCTTAACGCTGCGACCAGTGAAGCACGTGAGGGCCCCACAGGCCTCAGCTGGGAGGGTGTGTTAGTTAAGACATTGGCTCGACTCAGCAGCCATGACAGCTGAGTCCCCCCGCGCTGTTCTGTGCAACGCCGGCCGGCCTCATCGCAGATCCCTCATGTGTGATTTGGCGCTGATTTGGCTCAGATGAAACAGATGCTCCCAAAACCGGACATAGGTGTTTGTGGGGTTATGCTGCCAAATGAAATGATGGTTCCTCATTAAAAAAAAAAAAAAAACTCTTACTGAGTAGTTTAACATAGCTGGTCAATTTCAATATTTGAGTAAATTAAAAGATTGATGCCTATTTTCTAAAAATCTGTTCCTGATTGTGGTAAACATGTAACGGGCTGAATGTGTTGCACGTCTCCCCTGCAGATGATATGGACGCCATTCCTGTCAAGCAGTTTGTTAAGCACGTCATGGAACTTTACAAAAGCAACATGCAAGGTTTTGCGGAGGAGTTCGAGGTAAATTTTCACACTTCATCAATGTTGCCATGGCTATTTACTTTAACCATTATTTCACACAGTAGCGTATTTACAGATGATGCAAATAGGGCCTTTTCAGATACCAAACTGGGCCTCCTAGATTTTTTCTTCACAATTTGTCACATTGCAACCTAAGAAATCAATGTATCTTATTGAGATTTTACAATGCAAGCACAGCTTTCGTTCACAAATTCTGTATTGTCAAAAAACACACCAGATCACACTCACCACCACCAAAGCCTCATCTTTATCCGGCATGATGTTTTCCTTAACGTCTCTAACATCATCAGCGGCCATCGTCTCTGCTCAACGTGAATCGATTTTTATCAGAGGACAGCATAGATGCCCATGCAAGGCGATGACGCCTGTGCCAAATGGTGTGATTGGATACCCTGGCAGGTCATCTAGCACAGCGACCACAGTGATGTAAATGGTTCGGAAAGGGCCGTTGCAACATTTTGGTGCCTCTCACTTCAATAAAATATGTCAAGAGTTGAGTGGCATTAATCCTCCGCTGACGATGAAACGGTCATCTGTTCCGTCCAGGCCTGCTTTATTTCTGTTGCAACCTGAGAACGTCCTGTTTGAATCCTCGCTTTGGTGAGGTACTGTTAATTAGTTGTTAGGTTCATCTTCTCTAGATATCAAAACATGAGCAGCATGATGAGGATCATGCTGATTCATGGATCGAATACCTGTTGTGAATTCTGTTATGGAGATTATCATATTAGGTTCACGTGTAAAAGTTGTGCTGCATTTTAGATTCATCCTGAATTTTCACCTGCTATGCCTAACTTTTTGTGAGCCGTATAAATATGTTTTATCTAAACCCTTTTGTTGTTGCTCTGGCTGTTTTTTAGGGTTGCCATCCAGCTGGAAGCTGAGCCTCTGCTCTCTTCTGAGATATTTTATTGAATAGGTTTTCTTCCAGGATTGCACTGTAATTTGCACTGCAACTTTTTAAGACTTTTCTTTTCACACTGGCTTTCTTCTTTCTTGCCTCTCTGCCATGAAAGCAATATTTATAGAGAGCAAGACAAGTAAGTTGTCCTCTTCCCACCTCAGCAGCTCCTCCAGAGTTACCACCTTCTTCTCTAACCCATCCTTCCATTTCCCAGCTGCTTTAATAGAGAGACTAAAACACACACAAATGGACTCGGTTTTCTTGTTAGCTGACAATTGGTTACACTGGTTTGGGTTTTTGTCTGACAAACTGCTGAGTACAGATTGTGTTTGTGCTATTTTTTTTTTTTTTCAAGCTCTGCAAACCAGGTTGCATGTGAACAACAGCTAGAAATTGCTGGATTCCTGTGTTTGTATGTGGAGTCACAAAATTTGACCAGATGGTCTGGAGAAAGATGGAGAGAGCGATCAGAGGGATGGAGGTTAATTAGAGAAGGCTCTTTCTGCTGGTTCTCTGGATGGGAACACATTTTTTTTTCTGTGTAACTAGGTTAAGAAAGAAGGCAAAAGCTTCGCCCCCAGAGTATTCCCTCTAATTGGGGTCAGGCGGTGTGAGGCTGGTGTGCATGGTTTCTAAATGCACCAGGATGGAGCCCTGTTTGGAAGTGACTGTATTTTGTGGGTGGGTGATCACACCACGGTGTAGTAGGGGGGAAAATAAGGAACTCTTGCTCTGCTGAAGCGTCTTTGACCATGAAGGCACTGAACTCCTGGAATCTCATTTATGTATGCAAAGCATTTGGGGGCATAATGTCGTCTTTCAAAAGAACAAGAACAGTAACGCAGCAGTCCCTGTTCTTACCAGGCAGTCTTTACAGTTTATTGGAAGCCTAGCAAGCTAATACTATTAGCTCCTCTCTTCTTGCTTAATAAAATCCATTTCTGTCTATTTTTTTCCTCTCCCCAGGAGGTCCAGCGCTCCACAGTCGACTTAAAAATCACCGCAGAACATTCCAATCATCCTGACAACAAGCACAAAAACAGATACATCAACATTGTAGCCTGTGAGTCGGCTGTGAAATCTGATTAGAACGTCTGCCGCTGTGGGATTCAACAATGTTTTTATACCAGGTTTTCATCCTCTTCATAATGAAAAATAAAAACGTCCATGCATCCTTCTTACTTTCTTCAGATGACCACAGCAGGGTGAAATTGCGAGCTTTGGCAGGAAAAGATGCCAAACATTCGGATTACATCAACGCCAACTATGTGGATGTGAGTTTTATTTATTTATTTATTTTTTTTTTAATTTCATTTCAATCATGGCTACTTTAGATTTTTTTTATTATTAATGCAGGTTTCAGTTTGGTTATGCATGAGCTGTGAAAGAATCATTGCCACTGCCGAACACCATGTGGCAGTTTTATTCAGGATGTCAAGCAAAGTGTCAGAGCTGCAAAATTGTATCCGGCTTGTATTTCTGATATCAAATCGGCCACGTATTTCTTCTAGTTCGTGGGAATAATGTATTATAAGGATTGCATCTTATCAGCAAATAATCCCATTTCAGGGCTACAACCGTCCCAGGGCTTATATCGCTGCTCAGGGTCCTCTCAAGTCGACGTTCGAGGACTTCTGGAGGATGGTGTGGGAGCAGAACACAGGAATCATTGTCATGATCACCAACCTGGTGGAAAAAGGGAGGGTAAGGTCACCCCATCCGCTCCCACGCCAGAGAGACGTCCTGGCTCTCAGACGTGCAATGCTCACGCTGCTGTTTGGCTCTCGTGTTTTTTTTTTTTTTTTTTTTTTTTTTTTCCAGAGGAAATGCGACCAGTACTGGCCAACGGAGAGCAGCGAGCAGTACGGAAACATCGTGGTGACGCTGAAGAGCACTAAAGTGCACGCCTGCTATACTCTGCGCCGGTTTCTCATAAGGAATACGAAAGTTAAAAAGGTAACTCGGTGCAGAACGAAACATGTAACCTTTCTGTCGCCAAAGATTTAAGTGTTCTTTTTTTTTTTCCTTAGAAGACTGATAGAGATGCATAAATGTCTTGAATGCAAAGGTTATCTGTTATTCAATTCATAAGAAATGGCAGTATTTCCTCTTTTATTGCTGCAATTAACTATCTATACTATTCTATTGAATTTATTTGTTAAATTGCTTTTCTGCCTTTTTAATTTTTTTTAAATTGTTCATTGAATTCTGCAGATTTTACTTTTTTAAAATGTATTCCTTTTTTAATGCATTATTTTATAAATGTATCTAAATCTATATTCAAAGGCAACTGTTTAAATTCTTTTTATTTCTCCGCGCACCCCGCCCCGCCTGCCCTCGCCTGGATTCTTTTAGCTGATGACTGCTTTGCATCTCTCTTTTACATTTCTGTATGATTTATCGCTGCTCGTCTATCCCTCAGCCTCAGAGTGCACAGATAAATACAGAAGGAAGGCTTTATCTAATTATTTCTGAAGCTTTTGTTGGCTTATTGGTTGAAGTGCTATTTATACATCTCTGCCTGTCTTACTTCTGCCAAGGAGGTGCTTTGTTCTGTTTTTGTTTGCCGAGTTGTTTAAAAGATGAGGAAACACTGTGCATGAAAATGTGACTAGCGGTGGGACACACTACATCAGGAGTGATCCATTTTTTTCATTTTTTATTTTTTTTTTACCTGAACTTTTTCTTCGAGTTCAGATTTGATCCATCTATGTTTATTTTTTGACTATTTAGTTTTGCGGACATAATCCATTCCTCCATCTATCCATTCATGCGTCATTCTATTAATTTGTTCATCCATTTGTCCTCCCATGCATTCATCTGTCTGTCCATCCGTTCAAACTGTTGTCTATTCATCCATGCATCCATTCATTACAGCTCTGAGGGCATTATTAGCAGACACAGATTGCATGAACTTTACCACCACAATGCACGATCATAATAAGCAGATTAAACTATTCCTATTGAGCTAAATATGTTAATAATAAAAATAAATATTATTATTATTATTATTATTAAACTATTCTGGCTCCATTCAGGCTGTTTAACTCGCATGTTTTCATACTTCAGGGTCAGAAGGGGAACCAGAAAGGGAAGCTTAATGAACGCATCGTGATCCAGTATCACTACACTCAGTGGCCTGACATGGGAGTACCGGAGTACACCCTCCCTGTCCTCACTTTCATCAACCGCTCCTCAGCGGCTCGTACTGCAGACATGGGTCCCGTCCTGGTGCACTGCAGGTACAGCCTCAGCGCCGAGCTCCAGGGCTGATCGAGCGATCCAGATGGGCAGTCAGACCCATTAATGATGATTTGCTTTTTCATCGCTCCCTCTGAACGTCCACTCACACCACTTTGCGCTCTGCTCTTCAGTGCAGGGGTCGGGCGCACGGGAACGTACATCGTCATCGACAGCATGCTGCAACAAATCAAGGACAAAAGCACAGCCAGTGTCCTGGATTTTCTCAAACATATACGCACACAACGCAACTACCTTGTCCAGACCGAGGTAAGGTGGCCGGACTTGTCTGGGAAGTCTGGAAAACCGGATTTCTCCCCTTTAAAGGTCAGCTGTGATTTAAGATGGGAGAGCAGTTATGAAGTTTATTCAGTTTGATACTCAGAGCTCAGGTAAAGGTCACGCTCGCTGCAATTTTCAGTGCACTGCAGAGTTCAAGCGTTTACACACTCGCCATAATACCGATGGCCGTATTACACCGGAGGAGGCCCACTCTGGCTCTTCTCGGGCTGAACGCTGCACTCCTCAAATCATGGACTCTTACAGCTTGAGCAAAATGGAAGACGGGCTGCAGGAAAAAAAAATAAATAAATAAAACAGCACACCGTAAATCCACAATATGAATTTACACTGATTGATCTGAAATTTTCTTTTAATATTTTTTTTTCTATATGTGTAGAGAAATGTAAATCTTAAAGTCTAAAAAATTTGTATTGTTTCATTTTCCTCTCCAAAAAATGTCTAGAAGGTCTTCACAACTGTCTCGTGATTCATATGAAGCCTTTTAAATATTTTATCACCCCAACTGTACAATTACCCCTTATAAATGACAATGAAGCAGTCAATAATAAAGCTGTGAAAATATATTAGCTCTTCACGTATCTCAGAGAGGATGACAGGTTCAAGTGACCAGTAATTTCAACATTAACTTCCTTTAATAGCCTTTTTAACTAAGTCCTTAATAAGTGTTTTATATAACATCCCGTAGCTGTACGGTAACTTGCCTGTTTTTTTCTTCTTGCTCGTGGTTTTTTGTTTAGTGTTTGCTTTTGTTTTGTTTGTTTTGATGCTTTGAGCAAAAAGGCCCAATAACCGACAGAGAAAAAACAAACTTTGAGTCTAGCGTACTCACCAATTCATATCTGCTTCAGTCTGATTTCTGTTGAAGTTTTGGGGGGGGGTTAGGAGTTAGTCGATGTGTACGTGGCTTTCTGGACCTCAACTTTTCTATTGGCTCTAAAAACGCAATATTTTTTTGTGCTCATTCAGCTGTTAAGGTTTTGTTCCAAAGCTTTGGTAAAGGTGCGTCCCCAGAACCCAATCCTACTAGCCGTGCGGTCTGGGATACGCACGTCTCTGGAGCTTAGACTGCGATAGAAATCAGTGAAATGAAACCGAAACAGCAATAACACCGTCTCGTTGTTTTCATAGCAGTTAAAAGCCACTCCAAACTCAGGTGCACGTCGAGTTGATTTAAAATGAACTGTGCCGATCCAAATTTGGATTACAACTTGTCATCTAAAGGGATTATTTATTGCATTTTTTCATAGCTGCTAAACTCTGAAACTGCATTGAAACCGCTTCTACTTTTCAGGCAGTTTGTAACAATCCACAGAGATTTAATTGTTAAACCCTGTAAGATCTCTCTTGTTGTAACAACACAGCAGCTTATGCAGCAGTCATCCAAACTAAAATCAATGATTAACAACCCTGAGTAGTTGTGGTTGCTTTAGTTTGTATCTTAGGCCAGAAACAGAAAGTATGTGTTCAAACTTTACTAGTTAGAATCTCCTGAAAATGCTGTAATAAAAGCGTTTCTGTATCTACAGAGACCCTTGAAAGCAAAAGTGCACGCTTTCCATTAGTTTGGTGGATTTTTTTTTGTTTTTTTTTTTCGATTGTGAAACACTGATATTCAGCACGGGTGGCTGGTTTTAGATGATGTGTTGGCAAAACAAAACAAAAAACTGAACTCTGGTCATGCAATTTAAAGTAAACACAAAATATGACTTGCACAGGAGGATAAACTGGATGAAGAAAAACGCTGGAAATATTGAACTAACGAAACATCTTCAGCCTCCTTCACATGAGAAAAATCCACCTTTAGTTCACAGTTCACCAAAAACACTCTAACTTCCTGTTTTTGGATAGATTTTCAACCTACATTTGCCCCAGAGGCAAAAAAAAAATATCATTCTAGAATCCTAGAAAGGTTCTTCAGTTTAATTGCATCTTAACATTAACCCTGACTTCATGAGGATTTATATAAAATTTAGCAAATTACTTTTTGGTCACTACAGCAAGGAGGGGGTGGGGGGGAAATAATAATTTGCATCAATAGATTTGACTTTAAATTACACAGTTCTGAAATTGTACGTTTCTGAAACCTTGTTATATTTTAATACCTGAAACTCACCTGTGTCTACGTTCTCATAAAACAACCAGCTGCCTTTTCGTTCACTGAAGTAATCATGCGGTAATTCGTCATATCTTTGGTTTGTCCACGAGTGGTTGTTACAAGTCGAGATCAAAAAGTGTTATAAAAATATATGATGATACATTAAGTTACCTAACAAACAAGGCATATATTACTTTTGACCTACGCCGTAGAAACTTACATTTAGAAACCTAAAATTAATAGAGAAAGAACCTGTTACTGAGTAACTTCCTTTCCTTTCAGGAGCAGTATGTTTTCATCCACGACGCGCTGATGGAGGCCATCCTCAGCAGAGAGACGGAGGTGCCGGCCTGGAAGCTGCACGGCTACGTCAACGGCATCCTGACGCCTAACTCGACCGGCCGCACACGGCTGGAGAAGCAATTCAGGGTGAGTGGAAGCAGCCGGCGCTGTCTCCCCATCAGCCGGATCTGAGGTGGTCCGCTGATCACAAACTTAATAGCAACACGCTCGACGGCTTTCCTGCTGCCAGACCGAAAGTGACTTTGATGTTGGCTTCATAAAGTCATGTCTGTCACCTCAGTTGCGTTACGCAAAGTTTGATGAATGTTTCATCAAGCTCTTTCAACATCAAGAGAGCAAAGAAAATAATTGCTCACATAAAGTCACTTATATCTCAGTTTCCACACTTGTCATTAAAATAGAAGCGGCGCTGTTAATTTTCGAGCGGTGTGTGTGTGTGTGTGTGTGCGCGTGTGTGTGTGTGTGTGTGAGAGACAGGGAGAGTG
>NW_006799941.1:5608287-5653238 GCF_000485575.1 Poecilia formosa
TGTGTGTGTGTGTGTGTGTGTGTGTGTGTGTGTGTGTGTGTGTGTGTGTGTGTGTGTGTGTGTGTGTGTGTCATTCCTCGTGCTTGCTCTGGACTTCCTTTGACTTCCAGAGCCAAAACCTGATATTTAATTTTTATTTTATTTTTTTTCTCCTCCCAGCTGCTGAGTCAGTGCAACACACGCTTCGTCGAGTGCTTCAGCGCTCACAAAGACTGCAACAAGGAGAAGAACCGCAACTCCTCAGTTGTTCCCTGTGAGTATTTACCGCAGCATCCTCACTCTGGACCCCGGAGGCTGAGCAAATAACCAATCACGTCACTCCGTGATGCACATTTATTTCCTTTATCAGCCTGTGAATTATTAAGACAATTCCTGCTCCAAATTTAGAATCCATTTCCATAATCCTATAAGTTAATCTTTCTGTGCATTCTCAGCACCCTGTCAGGAGAAAAAGGAGGTACTTGTTGCTATGGCAACAGCAAGGACTGATAATGAATGTGTGCATTATCAGCGGGCGTGATATAAAAGACGCTTGGGTTGGGATTTAAAGCTTGTTTTTTTTTTTTTTTTTCCTCCCTCTCTGTGCCTCAACAGCGGAAAGAGCAAGGGTTGGACTCACCACCCTTCCTGGCATGAAAGGAACAGATTACATTAATGCATCCTACATAATGGTACAGTGTTGACAATTAATGAGTTGCTTTTCTGTATCCTGAGCCATTAAGCTTCAGCTGGAGAAAATGATGGGTTGAGCAAAAGGCTAACCGTTCCACCTCTGTCTACTCAGGGCTACTACAGAAGTAATGAGTTCATTATTACCCAGCATCCTTTGCCCCACACCACCACAGACTTCTGGAGGATGATTTGGGACCACAATGCTCAGATTATCGTCATGCTGCCTGACAACCAGGGGCTGGTGAGTGAGTGAGCGGCCGTGAAAAATAGAATCATTTAAGCGTTTGTGCGGAGAAGGAATGCTGATGAATAATTAGCGGAGGATTTAAATAACGCGCTCGTCACCGCTCTCCCCTCAGGCCGAGGATGAATTTGTTTACTGGCCGAGCCGAGAAGAGGCCATGAACTGCATCGCCTTCACCGTAACTCTCATCAGCAAGGACAGACTGTGCCTCTCCAATGAGGAGCAAATCATCATCCACGACTTCATCTTGGAGGCCACGCAGGTACCTGCTAAACCCTGATAATCGCTAATGAGGAGTTGTTCAGTCGCTGCGAGTGGAAGCTTTAATTAAAATCGTAGAGTCGAGGTTCCCACAGCCTGGAAATCTGTGGAAAAGTGGAATTTTATAAATCCAATTTTCCATTCTTAAAAAAGTATTTTGACCCTTTTGTATATCTTAAACATCCATTGTCCTTCTGCAGGTTCCGTATTAAAATCTGACTGAAGAAGAAACATCTGCTGTACATTTATAGTACAGCATTGCATTTAAAGTTCAGAATTTGGCAAAAAAAAAAAAAAAATCAATCAATAAATAAATAATGCATCTGATAAAATATTTCTGTTGGACATGAAGGAAATGTGTGAAACGTCGTCTTCTGTTCTCATCAGGATGATTATGTTCTGGAGGTGAGACACTTTCAGTGCCCCAAATGGCCAAACCCGGACGCCCCTCTCAGCAGCACCTTCGAGCTCATCAATGTCATCAAGGAGGAAGCCATGACTCGAGATGGCCCCACCATTGTGCATGATGAGTACGTTCCCTTTTCCTCCCAAAGTTTAGAGACAACGGCGTATTTAGGGGGAAGCGTTTTGTCCGGGGAAATAAAGAGTCTGCTTAATTTTAATAAAGATATTGATCTTACCTGCCATTTTAAGTTTGTGTCTTGGATTAGAGTGAAGCAAATTATCTTCTTTTAATTTCTGGGGGTTTAGCACAAGTAGGATTAAGATTAAAGGCAATGCAATAAATACTGAGTGCTTTCCATACCTCTGGGTTTTAAAGTCCTTAAGCGTACACCAGCACTTATCATTTTAATGCCCCATAATGAAGAAAAAAAAAAAAAAAAGCCTAAAACTCTTGTAGATTCCCAGCTGATGTCCCTCCTACATGCATCAGTGTCTGCAGCATCTCATCTGCCATTAATGGGACATGTCTCCCAGTCTGTCTGCAGCTCATTAAATTATTTTCAGAAGTCGTGACGGAATAAATAACACTGCATCCTTCGCTCACCTCACTTACACTGGATCGCGAACAGAAAGTGGTCAGAGCCCTGAAATGAAATTTAAAACCCGACGTCGCTGTTTAAAGCGAGGGACACCCGGCGTAACCCTGTTGAACAACACTCGACAGCTGTCGCCATCTCACAGAGAACGTCTCCTTCCAGGTGTGGAGCCGTGTCAGCGGGCATGCTCTGCGCCCTCACCACGCTGTCCCAGCAGCTGGAAAGCGAGGGCGTCGTCGACATCTATCAGGTGGCCAAGATGATCAATCTCATGAGGCCGGGGGTCTTCACTGACATAGTAAGTTTGACAAACGGAAACCTTCTGTTGTTTCCTCTCTTACTAACAGTGTCGGGGGGATTGTTTCTGGACACAGTCGTTTGTGAAGCTGCTGGGCTTGTTCAAGCCTGTTCTGCTGCCCCCAAGTGGCCAAATAACCATTTCATGTGGTCTGATAAAGACTTAAAGCCTCACTGTGACTAATACAAGCTATAAAGTAATTATTACCAAGCTATGTTTAACATATGTATTTGTCTTTTCTGGGCCACTGTAACCTAACAGCAAAGCACTTGTAAATTGTCCAGTAGTTTCTACACACATGAATATTAAGGCTAATTTCTTTTAGATACAACATCTTGTGGGGGTTAAAAACTGCCGTCTGAATTTTTCTTACTTTGTTCTGTGCTGAGATTATCAGCGACAGACCAGCTAGGAAGGCACGTGGGAGCAAAATGATGTGGTGTTTTCGTATTTTTCACAAATAAAAGCACGACATATGTATTCAGCCCTTATTAGTGTACTAAACGGAGATAACATCCAGTTTTTCCAGCCGTGGCCGGATGTTTGCTGACTAAATTGTCCACCTGTATGTGATCTAATCTCACACAAACACAGCTGCTCTGTGAAGGCCTCAGAGGTTTGAGGAAGGCAGCTGATAAAGTTGTGGAGAGGTTTAAAACAGAATTATGTTTTGTTTTTTTTTTAAACAATATCCCAAGCGGTTTCCAGCATCTCACAGGTCACTGTTAAATCCATCTTTTGAAAATGAAATATGAGGGTTGCTCACGTGGAAACTTTCTGCAGAGAGCCACAGTTCAGGTGTGAGAATCTCATGCTCAACTCAACATAACCTTTATTAAAAAAAATAAAGAGTACCAAGACAAAAGCAATTGCCATAATGATGAAGTTCAGTTTGAAGTTCCCACAGGTCAGGAAGGGTGGCGCTGCTCACTACCCATCACTTTGAAACACTGCCGTGGCAGCATCATGCCGTGGGAGGCTTTCCTTTAGGGGACATGAAAAAAAAAAAAAAAGAGTTGACAAATGCAGGGCACAAAATCCAGAAAGAACATCTCTGGGTCTACAAAAGAGGACACCGACTCCAAACATCAGAGTCAGAGAGGGGATGGTTCAGATCAAAGCATGTTCATGTGTGAGAATGGCCCAGTCACTGTCCCGACCTAAATTCAATTAGGAATCTCTGGCATGACTTGAAAACTGGTATTTATAGACTCTCTTCATCCACTCTGTTTGAACTGTTCTGCAGAGAAAGAACGTGGAAAATGTCTGTTTCTGGATGTAGAAGACACCCAGAACACCTGGCACAGTAATCAGAGCTAAACATTCATCCACAAAATGAAGAATGTACAAATAGACTATATGAGATTTATTTATCATGAGCTACTTTATGCCTTGTTTGATTTTTGCGCTGCTTATGATTTCTGCTAACGTCTCACATGTGCGGCTGCAGCCACTGTGGGTTATTCTTAAACAGACGTTATTTGCCAGCGGAGCAAAAGCAGTTCGATTAGTCTTGTTTGTGCAGACCACCTGGTGATCGGAGCAGGAGCCCGGTCCAAAGGTCTCAGAAAAACCGTCTGCTGATCCTCAACATGAGAATCAATCAAGAAGTGAGGCTTCTCACCCTGGAGATCACGGAGCTAAGAGAGCAAAAATTGAGGTTACTGTAGGCTGTGGCGACTGATAGGGGGCCTAACCTCTGTGTCTTCGCGGTCAGACAGTGTTACTTAGGAGAGAGACGCTTTTCAGAGTAAAAGTCCAGTTTAAATCAAACCCTGGACACGTTGAGTGTTCTGAGCAAGGGACCGCGTCTTGTTAACTTTTTCATATTTCTGTTTGTTTGCACAGGAGCAGTACCAGTACCTTTACAAAGCCATGCTGAGCCTGGTCAGCAACAGAGAGTGCAGCCTGAGTCCCACTCACACGGACACTAACGGGGTGGTGGTGATTGCGGACGAGTCGGACCCTGCGGAGAGCATGGAGTCGCTCGTCTGAGGACATTCCTGCAGGCACTTAATTTGTAAAAAAAAAACAAACAGGAAAAAAAAAAACACCAATCCAAGAACTTTTCTGAGGCCTTTTTGCCAGACTATTGATTAAACGAATAACCTTATTACTTTTTATACTGATAAAAAGGTTTTTTGATATTTATGTTTTTTTTTTCGGTCCTTTATTTCTTGTCTTTAATGTTCTCCTGCTGAGCGTTTGCACCTGTTTCAGTTGACATGAGGAAAAAGCAGCTCTGTCCACTTTGCACTAAACTATCAGTGTTACTGCCTACACCCAGCGAGTGGAACAAAACCTCGGGGGTGCGGGGGGTCGGGGAGGGGGGTTTCGGACCGCATCGAGACAAAACCTGAAGCATGAAGACCAGGATGAGTTGAGGCGATCCACCTAAAGTAAAGTCTTAAACCACTTCATCACACCGTTTCATAGCCCAGCATGTATTTTTATTTTTATATTTATTTTTTTTGGTTACAGTTTTCAGGCTCCACCCCTCTTTTTATCACGTGAACAGACTTTCAGCTGCTTCTACATTAATGTCCCAAAATCTCACTGCTGTCCTGTAAAATGTACTTATGGCTTTTTTTTTTTTTTTTTTCTGTCCTGTAAAATGTACTTATGGCTTTTTTTTTTCTTTTTTTTTTTTTTTTTGTTAAAATGTGTTGCAACATCTAATGTGAACATTTATTGCTTTTTGCAGGGATTTATATTGTTGTATTGTTTTGTAATATATATATATATATACATATATATATTATCTTTAATAGCCCTGTTATGTTTATTTCTGTACTACTAGATCCATATTCCTGAAGGAGGTTGTGTAGCTTGTCATGTATGGCCTGCGAATCTCCAGCCTGATATTATTTTTGAAAGCTTTTGTTGTTGCTTCTCTAACCTCAGCAAGTCACAGCTCAGCGGTTAACATGCGTATCTGTACCGACACGACGCAATGCCTAAAAGAAAACACACAAAAACAAAACAAAACAAAAAAAAGATTCACTCTGCACAAAGTTTTTCATGTTTTATTTTGAAGCGTTTTGTCGCAGTGTAATTCGAATCTGTTCCCGGCACTGATCAACAAGCGGAGTCATTTTAAAATCAAGGTGAAAACAAATTTATTTGTTTTTTTGTTGGGTTTTAGCAAAAACTTTCCACATCACTTTCATTTGATCAAAGGCATTTTTGGGGGCTTGTTGATACCTCTGATTGTTTTTCCTGCCAAGCTGCTATGAGTCACTGACTTCTCCACATTGTGTTGCTTTTAAGGACATTCCTGCAGAAATTCAACTGCAGCAACACTTGATAGTTTTGTTTGAGTTTACTGAGGACGAGCATCTTCACTTGATCCTCCTGTGAAGATTTAATTCAGTGCCTTGGAAGTCATCCCAGTCTCTAACTGGTCCATTTATTCTAGCAAAAATGTTACCATGAAATTCTGTATTTTTACCTATAATTTGCCATGTTATTTAGGCTTAAATCCAGAGCCAGCCTGAGGCACAAGCAAACTAAGCTGCTGCAAACATTCTCCAACTCTGTAGGATCCCCCAAGAGCTTTTTTTTTTTTTTTTTTTCACACTTAATAAATCTCAACCATTATTTTCTTGTTGTTTGGTGTTGACAAGAACAAGAAGTTTTAAATCTGCTATGCTCTTTTTAAAATAGTAGATTTCTTAAACTGAGTAAATAGGACCTTTAAATTATTTAGATTTTAAAGGAATGATAATGGTATGTTTATAAATAGGACAGAAACAAATATTTTTCTCACACATTCAAATGTTTTAGATCAACAGACAAGGGTAGGTTTAGTAAATACAAAATGCAATTTTCAACTAATTATTACATTTATTAAGGGAACGAGCCCTGCATCCAAATCATCATGAAACAGAAATTGCCATAACTGGTTGAGACATCCTTGGTGGCAGAAACTACCATCAGATGGTTGCATTAACTGGAAATCACTCTTTTTTTTATACTTTGGGGATTTTATTTTATTTATTTATTTTATTTTTTATTTTTTGCATAATCCATTCATTTCATATGCATTTTAGAATTGTAAAAACCACGAACAAACTACCTACCTGCTTACGGTCATGGCGCAGCATCTCAAGTTAATTTAGGCCCAGACTTTGACTGGACTTCTCCAAAATGTTATTTTTGTTCAGGACTGCTCTTTATTGTTGAACCATGAACACTGATCTTAAGCATCTGCCATGCTTTAGATGGCAAAGTTTCTTCTGTAATGTCCTGGATGAGATGCTGATGTTAAGGTCTTGGAGTAAATTTGGTATAAACACTCTGGAGTTCAGTGGAGTTCTGGAAAGTCAGTTTGTAACCCTTTCCAGACAGATAGATATCAATGTCTTTGTTTCACTTCTGTTTCTGAGGATCTTTACATTGGGGCATGATACATTGCTTTGTATAATCATTTAACCTACTTGTCACTAAATAGGTTCTATTTAAGTGATTCTTCAGGATATCCTTTTCCCTTAACAAAATAAATCATTACTTGAAAGCTGTTTTTTTTTTTTTTTTCACTTTAGTCTGGAAATTTTTCTCCAGTATTAAAATTTATTTGACGATCTGCAATGTTCAACTACGATAGAAGAAATGTGTAAGGAAAGAATGCTTTTTCAAACCACTCATGATGGTTTATACTGACTGGTAGGTTAAATTAAGAGTTACTAAATTAATATTTGCCTGTGGCCCCATTGAACTTTGGGTCCAACTTGCTTATATAGTGACATATTTGGACTTTTTTTTTTCGGTCATTGGCCATAAATGTTTGATTATGCATCCAAATTTAATCGCATAAAGAAAATACTCTTTGCTGTTATTCAACTTTTCAATAATTTATAGAATTTATTTTCACCTTGACATAAGCGTCTGCTGATCAGTGTCTCATTTAAATAAAAAAAAAAAACAAAAAAAAAGAACTCTGTGAATAAATAAAACACGAAAAAAAAAAAGTAATAATCCAAGGGAGGTGAAAACTTTTCTATAGACACTGTACTTTCCTTCTTGGTGGGTTGATGCTTTATTTGTAACCAAAGATGTGGTTCCAGTTTGCGACATGTTAAGTGGTTTTGTCCTAAAATCTATTTAACCGACGAGCGTTTGAAATCAAATTGTTCCGTACAGATTTTCCAGTGTCAGAGGTGTGAATTTTAACCAGAGTTTAAGCATGTTTCTGTTCGAGCCTCAGGAACTTGCCTTCCGGAGAAATTTTACTTTTGTGATGCTTTCCTCACTCTAGTAAACAAGGTTACAAATTCAAACTGTAAAATTGTATTTTATCCAGGCCGAAATTCCGTCTCTGCGTTATTTTGTGGCTATAATTATAATCCCTTTTCAACCCTGAACTTGAGTCTCTGGTTTATTCGTGTGTATTTTTTATTTTATTTTATGAAATCTCTAAAGAAAAAGAATAATAATACTTCACTTTCAAAATGCCAGTGAAGCCCTCATGCTCCAACCTACTTTTGGAACAAATTTTATTACCTTTCATTTCTCCTAGAAATGTATTCTCTTAATGTCTGCAAAGAAATCCCTTCTGGGATTTTGACAGGATCTTCCTGACATTTACTTTGTGGTCCGGGGAGGCGGAGTTGGCTCATTTCGGCTTGGTCAGTGGTTTAATCTATTTAGAAATTATAAATGTTCTCTTCCATCATGTCATGTTTGTATTTCAGTATCTTCCTTTATTACTCTGGTATCATGAAATGATTAAAGTGTGGTGTCGGTTATGCTGCATCAAAGATTGATGCTTTGACTTTGAGTCCAAGACAAATCCTGTATCTCTTATCGCCCCCTGCTGACAGAGAACTGGGATCACTTATGTGTAAAAATAAATGATAGAAAATACCATGTAAGAGTGGTGTAATAACGGGTCAATGCAGTTCTTTACTCTGCAGCGCAGCTTAAATGTTTTGTGTGTTGTTTTACGTGCACATTTTTTGTAATTTATCATGCGTATCATTTTGCAAAGTGAAGCTGTAAGTGCCAAAAAATTAGACCAAAACTTAGATAAATAACAGATACACTGAGTTTGTGTGTGATGAAGGTTCTGGACTTCAAAGAGTCTGTAAGAAATGTAGATATCTATCCTGATTTGTGCTGCATATATTATCAAAAGGAGAAGGTCACAATCAATCTACAGCTGCAGTCTGTAAATCAGAAAACCCACCAACAAGTCAATTATTTAAAATAATCCAGTCCAAAAAGTGAAACTCTTAGAAATTAATTATCTATGTACAACTACAGAAATCTGGGAAACACCAGGAGTTCACAATGTGAAGCTCCGTTTGGAGCAGATTTCTCTTTAACCCTCCACTATAGCTCTGAATAACTTTGACAGAAAATGCTAAATAACTGAGCAATGTTTTAAAATGTAAAGATAATTGAAAAAAAAGCCATCTTCAGCCTTCTAATGTGTTTTTTTTTAAGTGATGTTGCTTCATCAAAGATAATTGATGAAGAAGGTAGCTATTTAAAGTTCAGTATCAAAGCGTATCAATAAAAAGTTTAGTGGAAGGAAGAAATGTTTCAGAAAATGGGTTTTTGAGCAAAATGAACTTATTTGATGCTTCCATATGCTTCAAAGTTTTATGGATGTGTTATTTTTCTCCCAGCAGAGACCTGCATGCACTGCCAAACATAATATACATGGTACCGAGTTAATGACTTTGGTTTCCCTAACCCATACTGACCTATTCCTTCAAAGGAAGATTAGAGACACAAACTTGACAGCTGCTATTAAAGCAACATGTGCTTTCTTAATACCTCAGCAGACATAAATGCTAATCGCTTCCATGGCTTGTTGCACTGATAGAGTAACTCATGAAAAAGCAGACCCAACCTTTAGCATGATTTGCAGAATTTACATAAGCTGACATGTCTATTTAAAAAAATACTGTAAAGTAGAAAGAGGAGCCCAAGCAACAAGTAAAAGAACAACAGTCCTGATATGAATGTGAAGCAAAGCACATTCGGGAGGTCGGATTTACAGAGGGGAGCATGAGGTATGGTGGCCAGCATCAGCAAAGTGAAAATACTGGCAAGACAAAACTCTTCTTTTTTTCTTTATTATTATTATTATTTTTTTTGCAAAAAAAAAATATATATATATATATGTCACAGTGTTACAGTAAAAATACTAGCTGTAATTTTGGCAGGTTTATGAAACCAAGTCTGTTATGTAATTAAAATTAATTCTAAAAAAAAAGTGTGGTTATTAAATTAAGCATAATAATTTTATCAGTAACAATCTTAACCTGAAAAAATGTGTCCATCTCTATTAACTTTCCGTGATGGCTGGCAAAACTTGTCCAACTGTTGATGTATGGTTGGTGATAGAATAATTCCCGGGGCCACAAATGTTCCCTGGTTGCACTCTGGACTCCCCTCAAATGAGTTTCACTTTTTCAAATAAATTACTTTAACATATCCCTGTTTTTTTATTTATTTTTTATTTTTTCCCCAAGCTATTCTAATGTATTGACGTACAACTGGTTCGGTCTGCAGTCGTGTTTGGCGAAGCTGTTAAACAGGACAGAAGATGCACATGTACAGTAATTTTTATTTAGAGGCCACAGCTCTTGCATATTACAACTGTTGGCTTTCATAAGGCAAAAAAGCAAGAATGAATCCACCAGCTAGTTCACACAGAAAACAGAAAGCATTTAGGGGGAGGGTAGGAACCCACAGGCATGCAGAGATGGCTCAGAATGCAATGTACAGCATTTTTATATTTATATATATTTATATAATATATACAAAACAACAGTGAGACCCAAACAAATGCCAGACATCTCATTCTACACAATTACAGAACACAGACAGACCAACTTTTTCTTTTTTTTTTTTTTCAATAAAAAAAATTCTTTTTGCTCTTTTTTGTCTGTAAAAGTGCAACTCAATTAAAATAGAACCTGTTTCTAGGCCTTGTTTTTTTTTTTCTTTTTTTTTTAAATGTTGAAATAAAAATAGAATCTTCCAAGTTATCAAAATGGATCTATGGGCATATTGCATCTCCTGAACACCAACTCGAAATTCAAGATTCCTGTTGGAGCGCGTCTAATTTAGTAATCGAGGTGAGACCACGTAGCGTCGACACATGATAGGAAATGCAGGTTCTGGACTTACTGTCGGTGGTAGCAACAGTGATCGGATGACAGCTCATCTGGATCAGCCGTAAACAAATACAGTTTATTATATATATTTTTTTTATTATTATTTTCAGTTCAAAGCAGTTGGCATTCACTTAAAAACGGACAAGACAAAGAAAAGGGTCCACACACTCATCATCACGACAATGTACCATTAATGAATGTAGAATACGACAAAGAAGCGCCATATAGGTTTGCATTGGACAGGGACACACCGATTAATCTCACTCAACATTTTCAAACAAATGGTTCTCCATATTGCTTAGTTAACACATAGAAATGAATTTAGAGAAATGAATGAAGACCAAAGATAGGTGCTATCTTTATCATGACACAGCTAAACTGCCAATCATGGTTATTTTTTTAACATTTTTATTTAGACTTTTTTTTTCTGTATAATTTCTATCTTTATATTTAATAGTTCCTTCAGAGGCAAGTCGAGCTGACAAAGAGGTCCTAGAGTGGCTATCTGAGTTGGTACATGCATCAGTAACCAGGCTAAAGTCAAAAGTGTGAACGGGGAGAGTCTGGAGGAGGGGGGGGGAGGTGGAGAGACGGGCGGTTTTGGACAGACAGACGGGCTGGGGGGTTGCGGGGGGACGGTGCGCAGCCTCTAGTCCTCTTCATCCTCCTCGTCGCTGTCCTTCATCGAGATGCCCTGCATGCCTCCTTCCCTCACTGATGCAGTGGCCTCCTCCACGGTCAGCCTGTTGCGCACCGTCTCGTACATCTTGCTGTTCAGGGTGGAGTCCAAGACGCCTTGTAGGCGGAAGTCTCTGTACTTTTTCTGCGGGGAGAAAAGAGGTCCGTCAGCTCGGAGCGCCGCTGATGCCACCAACCCGCCCTGACCCCCACCTGCCAGGCGTTTCTGGCCTCACCTTTGTGATCCTGATGAGGATCTTGAGCTGGTAGACGTGGAGCTGCTGATCCATGCGTTCGGTGAGCCAGGTCCCCAGCAGGTTCATAGTGGCAGTGTACCATTGCTGAAACACATAAACACAACACTCTCCAGCAAAACACACACCCACACACATGCTCAAGACACCATGATGACGTAGAACTAACCTTTAAGACACACATCTACAACTATACACATACAGTATCCGTTACAAGGTTAATGTTCAAGTGCACACATTTTTTATTTCTTAACATTTTTCCACATTGTGCCACATAAGCACAAACTTCAATGTATTTTGTCTTGACTTTACAGATATGCCAACAATAACAAGCAGACAATTGTGAAGTGGAAGATAAAGTATAGTTTCAAAATGGTTTAGCTAAATTAAGATCTAGAATGTGTTGTTTGCATTTGCATTCAGCTCCCACAACTCAATACTTTGTAGAACCAACATCAGTTGCAGTTACAGCGTTGGGGTGTGTTTCTAACAAATTTGCACTTTTGTTGCTAATTTTTCTTTGCAATTGTGCCAACTGTTTAGCATCCGCTAACACCTTTAGCACAATCCATCATTCCATCAACTTTGAGCAGCTTCCCAATCCCTGTTGAAGAGAAGCATCCCCAGAGCATGATGCTGCCTCCACTGCGTTCATAAGGATGTGCAGTGTTATTTTTTCTTCTGCACATGTATTGCAAAATGTTTAAGATTGCTTTCCTCTGACCTGAATGACCAGGTCTTTATTGGGCTTCCCCTACGGCTCAGGCAGAACCGTGAGGTACTACATGGTGGTGGCTGAATCATGCTGCAGGGATGCTTTTCTTCAAAGAATAAAATTATTCCAATACTTAAAATCCTAATAAAATACATTGAAGTCTGTTGTTGTAATGTGACAAAGTCTGAAAGCGTTCAAGGGATATGAGTACTTCTGCAGGGCACCTTATGTGTGCTTTAATAAAACCTCAGACTGTAAATAGTGGAAAAAGGCAAAATAAGGGACTCTTACAAGAAATATACACTCTGTTAGTATATTACCAAAAACATAAGACTTAAATCTTTACTATCTGACTTCATTTACAATTACATGAAAAGCTATGTTTTTGCTTTCAAGCTAATGCTAATTTAAGTAAAGATTGTTAGTTTGAAAATAGAGCAAACAATTGGTGTAAATTTTGCATATTTATTAAGCCTGATTGGGGATAACTGTGTTTTTCTGACTCATGTAGTTACAAAGAATTTCCAGTCTGAGGTGAATTTGCACAAAATGTTTAACAAGTGATTCTAATGTTCACTTCTGATAAAGATTACTAAGAGTTTATCCTGAGCCGTCTCTGTAGAAAGGTGGACATATTGCTCACATTCCCCATTTTGCTATCTTCTCCTCTTCATGCACATTAGATATTATTGCTGATTTTACATGCATTTCCTGGCTTTGGGTTTCTTTGCATAGAAGGCTCACCTACTGTAGTGTTTCTGTCCTTAGCTGTGACTTTCCTAAATTAAGCCACTGAATAAAGATGTTGCTACAATAAGCCATGATTACTCTCTTTGTTCCTCTTTATCAGAGAAAATATTCCTTTCTCAGGCTGTTTGTGTTTTTCTTTCTCCAGTCCTCCCTGACTGTAACCAGGCTTACTTAACCAACTTTCTGTAAGTTTAACAATGAGCTCAGTTTCACTTCATAGTTTTATGTATTTTTAAAGTTCCTTAATATCAAGGTTGGACGATATACTACAGACATCAGGATCGCAATATCGAGGTGCAATATTCACATCGCAAAGGATTGTTTGAAATGCAATAATTGTTGTGTAGTATATTCCAATTGGTATATAATTTTATGTTGCATATTAATGTGAAACTTAACCAACTGAACTCAGCCTTATGGGAGCACTGGACACATGGACATTGAATAAAATGCTGAAGAGTGATGGGAGCACAGATCAGAAAGAGAGGAAAGAAGAAAATAGGCTTTTTTTCCACACCTGATATTGTCATTGGAGAAATTACTAATATTATCTCCATCGCAAGATTTCTAATGTCCTGCAGCCCAACTTTAGAAAACAAATTGTTGTGAATTGGTGCTATTACAAATGAAGAAAGCTGATTAGAAATTAGCCACAATTAGATGCAACATTGTCATTAAAAGAAGAAGCCACAGAAAACTAAAAAAAAACAAAAAAAAAACAGCAACACATGCCAAAACTAAAGTAAAAATGGGACAAATGGCATCTTTTAAAGAAATGTAAAGAAACTCAAGAAGTTCAAGTTAGCTGCTGTGTCTCTTTGTCGTCATCTTCAGTAGGTTGAGAAAACAATGTTTCATAATATGTCACTTTGTTCTCAGATGATATCAGGGGGCTGGGCTTCAAAGCAGAATTAGTGGTCTATCCAAATAGAGTCAGGATTTTCAGTACCACAACACCGTGGCTTCACTTCTTAGCTGGCTTTGTTGCTATGGTAGCTAAGCTACTCTGGAGCAGGGTAATTTAAATGTAATATTATAAGTCTGGATGGCAATAAAAATAACTAAAAGGCAATGCATTTGCTTTTTGGACTGCATTGGTTTTACCTTTGTTGATAATTTAAGTTAATTTATTTGGTAGAGACTATGCACATTAATTAAAAAATTTTCTAGACGTGCCATAATTATCCAAAAGATTATTTTTCATCTGTTGTCTCTGTGCAAAGAATATTTAAAGCAGCCGGATTTAGTACGACGATCACTTTTCATGTGTTCCCGTTATATGGATAAGCACCATTCGTAATATTCCTCTGTCAAAATGTTACTTTTGCTGTGACATCATTTTTTTTTTCTTTTCTTATTTAAAGATGAACTGGCTGTCCTAGAATAAATACCCTCAAATGGTCAGAAAGCTCTTAACCAAACTGATCAAAAGATAAATAAAGTTATCAGTTTTAATTCCACTTTCAAGCATCCAGCATGATGAGGCAAATTAATATTCATCAGCACAGACTGTGCATTTCTTTTGTCTTATATTTATTCAGGAGCGGTCGTGTAAATGCTGTGGCAAAGGTCCCACATGCGCAATGCAAAGGACATGTGAGAGCTGCAATGTTTATGTGACAGAATCTTTTCAAAGTATCCCAAAATATCTGTCGCAGCTCAGCTTCTGCGGTGACAAATGCCTGGTAAAGCAGTGACAGAGAATTATCATTTGATGGCACTGTTTGAGTTAGTTTTGCCAAACTCTTTGCCAAAATTGAGAGATATGTTGAACCAATTTTGTAGCATAGGGTAAAGTGTTATCTCTTACAGAAGGTCAGAGATATCTCTGACTTTCACCTAACTGCTAAACAAGATAGATTGATTTTATTCAGGCTGCAGAGTTTGCAGCAGCAACTCCCATCTGAGCTTGGAGAAACATCAAAAGGTTCTGCCTGGAGAGTTGAGCTAATGGCTAATCAGAGTACAGCTAGTTCCAGAACAAATGTCAGGTATCTTATGACAACTGCAACTCATTTCAATGTCATGGTTATGTTCTGATCAAAGAATCCAGATTGATTCAAATATATTCCAAAATGTCAGAATCGATTTCCATCCAAGAAAACCAACATATTGCATCAAATATTAGCTTTAGCGGAGGTAAGAACATTTTCAGGTATAGAGTCAAAGTACACAGCAGGTAAGATGTTGTCTGCTGATTATAAGCCTCAGATCAACTTTTGTCTCCATTTGCTTTTAACATGGACAATTCCTAAAATCTGTTTATATGTATGACTTGTACGTATTTACCATCACTGCTGTAGTGTTTGAGTAGTAAATAAATTATTATGGACATGGTTAAAATTCAGTGTGTCTGCACATTGAGGTCTGGGTGCAGAAACTGCACACTTTGTAGCAACAAGACAGACATTTCTCAAGGAAACTGCTGAACCTACTCCATCTTTGTTGCCAACTTGAAGCATGGGATTAGCTGTATTTCCAGAAACAGCATGTTTGGTTCATTTTGATAAATTAGAAGATGCTGAAGCTCTGATCCCTGGTGCTTTTAGGTGGCTTAGTTTGAGCCCAGCTCTGCCCAAAAAGTAACAAAATCCTTCCAGAAGCTTGCAGTTTCTTTGATCCACTCCATACAGTCTCCAAGGAAGAAGCTCCAGATTGTTACTCCGAAATAGTTCAGCGCAGCAGTGATTACACAATAAGAGCTTACGGCCCAGTTGGAGGATTTGGTTACTGCTGGGTGGAGACAGATTGGCCATTTTCTTGTTTATGTATAAACTAAGCCAGTGTGTCCTGGATCCAGCCTCGGATATAAGACAGACAGAAGTCGAGGAGAGTATATATAATCCGGCTCAGAAATATGTGCATTTTTTAAATGTCAAAGTGAGTCTTTCATGAAGTCTTAAAAGCCCGATTGAGCAGCTACTGAAAATTATTTAACTGAAGGTTTTAGCTACTACCAAAGAAATTTACAAAACGAAAACATTGGAAAAGGATCCAGTCACAATGCTGCCTACACTTATTGACACCCCTGGTAAGGATATGAATAGCAAACCTTGAATGAATTCGTCTTTAACTGCAGTATGATGATTTTATAATGAAAAACACTTTAAACATTTAATTTTAGTGTAATAATTCACTTAGAAAATCCACCGTAATTTAAAAGAAAACTGGTAGCACGCTAATTCCTACATAGTAAATGCGACTGAATAATTGTCAGTAATTTGGACTTCACTTTATTTAGGTGTAAAAGAGAGTTTGAAAGGATTCATTAATCTTTTTTTTTTTTTTTACCATACTATTCACTAACATTGACAATGTTGCAGAATATTATGCAACTAACAACTTCAAAATGGGAAAGACCAGAGAACAGTCTATTTAAAGTAAGGCAGGTGTGTGTTGCTCACCGTGGGTCAGGAAATAATGACAAGAAATAAGTCACTCATCCAAATGTGCCCTTTTCTACAGTTAGACCAATAATTAAAACATGTATAAACTGGAAAGGTGGCAAACAAGGCTGGACAAAAACCCAAATGTATCTTTCCACAGCACACAATAAGGGAGGTTAAAGACATCTTCAAAACTCACAGTTGGAGCACTAAAATCTCTTGCACGGAAAAGCAGAAAGTTAGTTTAGACTTTTAGAGGACGCCTTCCTGCTTCCTGTCAGTGGAAGTCCCTTCGTTTGTATTACGGTTTTCCAAAAAAAAACAAAAACAAACAAATAAATAAAAAACCTCTTTTCCAGTACCGGTTCGTGTTCTGGTGTGTTGAAACTGCAGCAAAGAGTGGCATCTTGAATTTACACAAACTCCATACTATCTAAATATCCAAACACTATATCCATACTAACTATTGGATTGGGAAGCATGCCAAGAACCAGCCCTCTTTGTCTGATCATTACAAACAAAACCATTTGGAGATTAGCTTAAAGGTACTTAGATCACCAGGACAAATTAGCCCTGGTAGATCAGGTTTGATGCAAAAGATGAAAATGTGCACGCGAATCCCATGCCCATTGCTAAGCATGTATGAGGATCTGTGATGCTGTGGGCCTGTTTGCCTTCCAAAGTCTCTCATGGCATCATGAGCTCTTTGAAATGCCAGGAGAATTTAAGTACAGTTCTGGTGGACTCCAACGGAAAAAACTGAAAGCAGGTAATTATCGGGGTAATTTACATTGCAGTGACCCAAATCTTGATGAAAATGCTTCACCAGACGTAAAATCAACCTTCTTCTTTAGCCTTTATCTTTCTTCAATCTTGTAGAAAAACAGCGAGACAAAAGCTTAAGAGCAGGTGCAGGCTGCTGGTCAATCTATTCAATTTCTATTCAAAATAAATCTCTGCCTTACGGTCCCACCTTCTGAAATGTTACTGATGAAAAAAAAAAAAAAAAACTTTTCAGAGTGTATACATAATCTGATATTTAAAAAAAAATTTCTTAATATAAGATTACTTATAAAAATACTGCAATAAAAAACACATTTATATAAAAGCTGATTTTCACATCTTTTCCAGGGTTGTCAACAACTATAAAGAATGTTCTACGCTAACTGCAGATAAATTACAAAAAAACAAAAACAAAAAACTTGACTGTCTCTCAGCTTCTACTACAAATAAAACTGGTTGTTCTAGTTATTATTTCCCCAAAAAGTCCTCACAGATGACTCAGAAAGAGCTTCTTAAAGGTGCTCACTGATTCTGCGCCCGCTGGAGGGAGTTGGCAAAACAGAAGCAAGTTGTAAAAGTGCTAAAAGAATCATGTGTTTTTTAAACTGCAATTACCTTTTGAACTCCTAGAAAATGTTGAAATCAATATTTTGTAAAAAAAAAAAAAAAAAAGAAAAAAGAAATCTGCATGGCCCATCTATTCCTGAAGGCAATTACTTAGCCTTTATTTATAATTTATTCAAGTGGAAATGCTGAGCTGCGTCGGAAACGCCCGACACAGCAGATACGAAACAACTGCGGGGGAAAATGAAATTATACTCGTGATAGGAGTTCATTAGCGAAAGAAAATAGGATGAGAGTGAGTAAATGGTTAGCAGGCAGAGGGGAGCAGGGTGCTGTTTTCTTGGAGCTGTTTTATTTTTTTTTTCTTTCTGCGGTTTGCTTCGGCTCATTGCTTCCCAGAGAACAGCACACATCTCTGATAGAAACGGTAAATCATACCTTTAAGAAAAAAAGAAAAAAAAAATCAACTTTAAACCTGTGAATAGGCAGGAATGCAGGAGCGGAAAAGGCCCGAATTAGAAGTGTGTGGAGTTAACAGGTTGTCAGGTTGCATGTTTTTTGTTTAGCTGAGGGTTTTGTTTAGATCAGGTGCAGATGCCTGTCCACTTCACAGTCGAGTTGAGCGTGCAGTGCATGCAGACCTCGCAGAAGACGTGCTAAGGAAGGCTGCTCTATGTGCAAATGAGGCAGAGCTCTGAGGAGGAGGGTCATGCTAGAAGATGTACACAGGAAGATTATTTGACTCTAAAAATCATGCCAACCAACATAATGTGATAAAACAACGCAACGCAACACTAGAGATAAGTGCCACTTTTTTTTTTTTTTTTCCTTTACAGAAGGAGGCAGCAGGAATGGTGTTAATCAGAAAAGAGGAGATTAAAAAGGATTGAAATAAATTAGTGAAAGAAAGACAGATAAAGTAGAGCCTTTGCAGCAACAAGGAATGACTTTTCTGTGCATGCAGATGAGTCGAGAGGCATGCATCTGATTCAAAAGAGGAGCAAAAAACAGAAAAGCTTAGTTAACATGCAGTTTAAATGTGCCATAACTGACATGTTCACAGCTTAGAGAAATCTTTTGACTCGACATGACAGTGCTCGGTGGGACTTCAGAGCACTCTGGGGCCACACAGAGGACACAAAGGGTAAAACGCCACATTTAAAGAAAACAGTGATGAAACACAGAGAGACATGGTAACCCCGTGGGGACCTCAAAGACGAAAAGCAGACCCACTTCACAACAGCTTTGTGCCTTGTGCCAGGACAAAAAAAAAACAAAAAAAAAACAAACAAACAAACAAAAAAAATAAAAAAAACAATCAAGTTTGTCTGGCACAGGACTCCTTCTTCTACAGCCAACACAGAAATAGAAAACCAAAGGGGGCCTTCTGAGCGTCTGTCAGACATTAGACGTCCACGCCACTGCCTCACAGAGAAAAGTGTCCACCCACAGAGCTGTCACACACCTGAGCAGACGCCGCTCTGTACAAACAGTCACTGAATGACATGAAGCACACACGTCACAGCAGTATGTGTCAACCGAAATCACACATGGAGGACACATTTCTGCCAATGTATCCCGTCAGGATTATGTTTGTTAAGACAGTGCTCTCTCTGCTAGACACTGGTTCCCAACTCATTCGGCTTGTGGCAAGTTTCCATTGAGCCTTCTCCGCATTTTGTTACATAACAACAGCAAAATTTGATTTGTTTTACTAGGTTTTAATGTGACGTACACAATGTATTGTGACATTATCATGCTACGGGGATGTTGTTTTTTTTTTTTTCAGCTGGAACAGACTGAATGCTCTAGTTAGGTGAAAACAAAAGAAAGCTCTTGTCATTTACTTCGTCGTTCTTCTTGTTGCTTTTCCATAAAGGCAAAAGTTGTGGAGTGCACTACCAGTATTTGGCCTGCCAACAGATTCTCCCAGCTACGTACGGCTTTACGTCGGTCCACAACACTTAATCATCATCATAGAAACATTAAGCTTTGAGGCCATGGTGTGACAAATCATGAAATAATTTAAGACGCATAAAAACTTTTGCAAGTCACTGTGACTAGTACGAGTCTGTTCTGTTGTATAATCTTTAATCTGAGTGTGGGTCCCATTTCAAATGGCCTTAATTTAATTTTAAAGCACAGCTGGGAGCCAGTGGGACAATTTGTTAAAAACAAAAGAAAAAAAAAAAGTAATCACTTTATATTTTCCCAGGGAGCCAGACTTTCATGTAATCTTATAAAGTGTTTAGGATCGATATTTCTTCCGGCTTTCTGAAAATCTTTCAGTTTGTCTTGAATTGCTCTCTGTTTTTTCGTGTTTAGGTTCAGCACCTGACCCTTTTATTTATTAACGCACTTAACTCTGACCTATGAATCATCCCGGCGTTAAAAGAAGAACCAACAGTTTGTCCAGAGACAACCTCACAAAGAGTCAAGTTTAAATTGGATCTTTAGACTCTTAGTTAGCAGCAGCCTGTCACAAAGGCACGCTTTATTCCTATTTCTATGGTTGAATACATGAAGTAAACAAGTCTGACAGACATAATGGAGTATTTTAACACCAACAAGGTCGTTCTTAAATGCCATATTGGCTGAAATCTTGACAAATGACTTTGCTGGAGATTTTTTATCTTGTATATATATTTTTTTAAAGACATGCCCTTCAGATACTTTTCTTATGCTTTAGCATTTATGCCTGACATATTTTATTTTTGTTCTCCATTTGTCAGATTGTCTTATTCTTTTAAGCATGACATGCTGCCACATTCAGATGCTTGGATTGTAAATCAGGGGAAAAGCAACCACAAAAAAAAAAAAAAACTTTAAGGGAATCATAGCAAGAAGTTTTTGGAAAAAATATAAATAAATAATGGTCTAAAATGTTTGTAAAAAACTCCGTCTACCTGTACTCAACTAAAAAAACAATTCATTTGATATTCTGCACTATAAAATATTTAAAAAAACAAACAAATAATGTAACAATAAACTTCACAATAAACTGGAAATGATAAAAAAAAATATTTTCATAGTTAGTTTTAGAGAAAAAGAGTAAAAATGTAAAACCGACTGACATCTCCTTACTGCACCAGGCATCCTGATGAATGGCCAAAACACAAGACTGCAGTTCCCAGAGGGCTGAATGAATTAACTACACACTTAAATATTTAAAGCACAGTTTGTGAAACGTAATTGTACCTATTAATATACATGTCTATGGGCATGGATGGGCATATAATGCAGAATTTAAAATCTGGAACATCCTTTCAGCAGATCAGGTTCAACTGGCTCTTAAATAAACATTTACATAAGCATGCTATAAGGTCTTCCATATAGAAATATTTTCATTTTGGAGCAACAGGTGTGTTTTTCTGTGTACACATAATTTATTCATTTGGAACCTGCAGGCAGTGAGCAGGTGAGAGGCCAGCTGCTAAAAAAACAGAGGAGGGTTTTCAGCTCAGTGAGCTGACAAATGTAAAACAGAGAAGTCTGGAAACTATTTTGTTGAACTTTAAATTGTGTTAATGCAGCTTCGCTTTATTCAGGGAAGGCTGTATCAAATATCAAATCAAATATTTTGAGACAAATAGGAGTTCATCAAGAGTGTGTGTCTTATTTCCCGTGTTGCATGAGATGCTTTTATTCATGGTTCATTGTCTCCATTCATTTGTTTGCAGTTACGGTTGGAGTAAGCGTGAAGGGTGCTTAATATTTCACTTTGTCTCTGTCCACATAGTAAATTGGATCAGGATGCCAATAAAGGCATTTTTAAATCTATCTATGTCGCCCCCTGGATTAACCTCACAACCTGATGTCGGTGTATAGTCTTTGATTTTATGTCAGCAACACACACAGTGTTATTATGCCCAACTAACAGCTACATTTTGTGCAGCTAACATTTTAAAACCCCTATTTTTGTGTATGCAGTTTGCATACCTGTGCTGTAGAAGATGTACATTTTAATAAATCTGTGTTTCCCTTAAAAAAATTAATAAAAAACAACTAGTGTTCATTTATTTAGAGTGAAATAGAGACTGTGTGAAGTGATGTATCTCCTCGCCTCCCAGGGTCATGTGATAGCTACCAATGTTTCGTAGCACAACGTTCGGAGAAAGATGCTAAATTCATCAAGCAGAACAACATTTCCCTTATGTTTTTTCACAAACCGTGACCTGGAACTGCACTGAAATATGTGTTTCAAGCCAAATGATCAAAGTAAAACACCACATATGTTGTCTTTAATTGATGTGGCAGTTTTGTTTGATGACGTGTTTTCAAAAAACAAGATTTTATGAAAGAACTCTAAATTTGACAATAACTACAAATGTAGTCTTAATGGTTGACCTTACGCTATAAATTCCTTACGCTTGTTTTGTTTTTTTGATTATAGAAACATTAAAATATCTGAGTAACTTCTGGAATTACAAGAAGCTTATGTAAACTAAGAAAACATAAACCAACTAAATTCATACAAAAAAAAACTGGCAAAGACCAAGTAATGTTTTTTATTATTATTATTTCAACCCAAGTGAAATGAATTTAGAACCGATAGTTGTTAATGGTAAAAAGCCACTGCATGTTAGCTTTCGTTTTTTATGTTTGGAAACAAATCAAGAAGCTGTAAGCTATTGTTTTAAGCGGCGCATTGTCTTTACAGCAGAAGATTAAGGTAGAAACTTCTATTAAGTCAAAATGTTGTCACTGTTATATAAATGGAGATGAGAGGATTAGAAATGTTATGGTAGAGTAACGTAGAATTACAGCACAAATATAATAAATATAAACCTGACAATATGTAGAGATTTTACTGAACTTTAAAGCTACTGAGTTTTTAGACGTGTTTTGTACATGGCACTGATTTCTATAAAGCATCCGACTGGGACTCACTAGGAGCCTGCATTCCTTTCTCTTGTATTTTCTGCTTTAATGACCCTTTATATAATATATTTGGAGCCTCGGGTTGGGAACCATTGCTCTGACAGATAAAGGCTATCAGATATGTTAGCCTCTGAATTGGCCACCATTATGTGAGACACCCTGCAGTGTCACCTAATATAATTCGTGCCATAATGTTTGAAACCTGGGAGTGTTGGAGTGAAAGAAAATCTTATCTATTAGTTGGTGTCCTGGCATTAGAGCACTAAAGAGAGTTCTGTCTTGTTTATTTTGTTTGTTTTGGTTTTCCCACAGAGAGCACTGCTTCAGATAATCCTTTTTTAGACGATGCTTTTATGGACTCTTTGTAAGTAAAGTTTTTTTTTTTTTTTAAATACACAAAGGCCCAAAAGCACTGTGGCAATGCACATCAGAATGCAGAGGGCAGCTGTGATTTACAGAGAAAAGAGACAGAACAAGAGAGAGAAGCAGAGAGAAGAGATGTAGAGAGGATCAGAAAAGCCTCTTCCACCAGGCTGAAGCACACTTCCTGGTCTCAAAATGGGACTTATCCCTCTCTGCCCTGTTGTTTTGCCACATTTTGGTAGGTCCCTCCCTTTTACTGAGAGGAGGAGACGGCATCTTACTTACATCAAATAACCTTTCTATATACACCTCCTCATTGACCTTTTCACGGAGCATGTCCTGAGAGTGGCGCATAAAGGTCACGTAGCCATCTGCCACGTCCATCCCAGGTTTCTGTGAAAACAGAGGCACAGCACTGTCATGACTCAGCAGACGACTCCACACTGGAACACAACGGGTGCCACTGGACGGTTTTCAGAGAGGCAGCAACAACATAAAGTCATAAACATAAAACGGTGATGCTACTGAACTTACAGGTACATCCACATATTTTGAGGCAGCTTTCACCTGAAATAAGAACAAAATCTGTCAGACACTACTCGAGAATGTTGGCATTATCATTTGTGTTGCACTAGTTTGAGAACTATGAGCATAGTTTTAACAAACCCGCCGTTCTCCAGCAACAAATACCAGAGATCCTACAAATATCTTACACGTCCAAAGGCGCAAACGACAACAAATCTTATTTTAAGTGTTGGATAATTTGCTGAAAATTTGCTCTTGGTCTCATTTATATAAATGAAAACACCTGTGGGCTTTTTCAAGAAGTTAGCAATTGATGACAGAGTCAGTTGACAAAACTAAGAGGAGGAGTTGTGTGACTTTTTTTATGTTTCCTGTAGAAAGTACTACTGGTTCAGTGTTTCTCTGTCTAGGTATGTCTTTATTCTTGACTGAAATTGCTGCCAGGGCTACTGCAAAAATTAGGGTTGTGTATAATTTCTTTGTATCCATTTTTTCCCCAATCAAAAATACTTTAGCCACTGTGTTTCTGTTGAGATATGTCTCTTTCCTGCATACTCTGTCATTTTGTGCATTTTCCCAAACAAATTCTTCCCAAGTAGTTTTGCTAAACAGTCTCTCTTTCCTTCTAGTTTTTCTTAGCTTTGTGTTACGGTTTCTCTGCTTTCTCTCTTGCCATCAGACCGTCAGTTCCCAAAACAACAGAAAAAGAAATACTCGTAAAAGCTTGTGGGGTCCAAATAACCCCATCTAAATTCAACTGAACAGCGTTTAACTTACTTATATGGTGGCTTCATTACTTGTGAAATAATTTCCTGACTTGGTTCGCTACTTGATTTTCCACATCATGTTTGATGTATCCAGTTTAAAAACAACACTTAAAAAAAAAAAAAAAAAAAAAAAAAAAAAAAAAAACTAATAATTTTTGTTGTGCTTTAAACTTCAGAGCAGGAAATAGTTTATTGACTACATCCTGGACATAACTTCTTGCAGGTCATATGTGGCGTTTTTATCTTGCAAAATAAAATCAATTTCCAATGTTATTCTTTGTGAGGAGTAAAAGTTTGAGGTGTTGAAGCCTCATCTCACCGTGAAAGAGAGGAAAGACGAAAAGAGAGTTCCTTCATCGTATCTGGAAATTTTGGCCAACACTCCCTCTAGAATAGCGACAAACTGACAAACAAAAGAGAAGATTTAGAAGCAAATCTTTCATATATTTTTAAAATTTTCTTAATTTTTTATATGTTTACATTGTTTACAAAATAATAAATGAATTTTGTACCTTTGCAACCAGAAGTTGGATCATGTCCTTCACACTCTCCTCAATCAATTCATCTATCTGGGAGTGTAACTGTTTCTACATAAGATAAAATACAAATGAAAAAAAAAAAAGTTAATTAAAGTGGACTCAGAACATAGAACATGACTCTTCAACATCTCATGAATACATCAGTGGGAGGTTTTACCTCTTGGCCCATCTCCATGGCACATAGTTTGGCTGATTGGTCCTTGGCGTCCACCATCACATTGAACATGGTGCATAAAGATGGAGAAATACGGAAGTCTGTGGTCTTACTACTCTTTGTCAGCTTGGACTCAAATGCCATTCTGGTCCTGAAATGCAAGCAAAAGATAATGTACTTGACTAAAATGCTGATGTGTATAACTCAGTGCCTTGCAAACATGTTCAAATCCTGTTAGCACTTTTCCATTCTGTCACATTACAACCACAAACTTCTATTTTAAGTATTTTATTTAGATTTCATGTGACCACAAATGTACAATAAGAGTTACAACTGAATTGCTTAGAGCAAAGCATATTAATGTGTTAGAATGGCCCAGTCAAAGCCCAGACCTCAATGTGAATAAGAATCTGACAAGATGAGGGAATTGCTATGCAGCCAATCTGCCTGAACTTTAGTGATTCTTACTGTGGGATTTTCTGTATTTCTTCATTTTCTATGCTTTTGTATCATCATCCTTCATGTTTGTGTGTTTTCCTTGGTGCCATTTGACTTTTATGTCTGTGTCAGATTATAACTTCAGACGTGGCAGAACAAAGATAGGAAGTAGTGCAACCCTTAGAGAACTCCTGCGGCTTCAACTCTTGGCATATTTTAGTGACAACTTGTTTGACTTTGGCTGTTTTTTTTAACCAAAGCTCAATTAAACTGTTACTCAATCAAAGCACGGTGTCTCATGGGATTATCTAAGATGAGGGAAAATCATCATTAGAGCTAATTTACAAAGAAAGTGCAAAGCTAGTATCAGACCAGCAGCAAAAGTTGATTTTACACAATATTTGCAAAGGGAGATCAAAGAAAAATGTTTAAAAAAAATGCCCAGAAATTATGCATAACTTTTGGTTTAACTTCATAGTTGTGAACTTTTTTGTTGTTCCATCCCTTTAAATCCCAATAAAACTCCCACTTTCGCTGTTAAATGAAAAAAAAAAAAGCAAATATCTATAAAGCACTGCAAGTCTTTTTTTTTTATACCTCTTGACGCAGTTCTCTATCATGTTGCTCGACATGAGCCTGATGCGGTTCTCGAGGTGTTTGGCAAACTCCTCCTCCGGCCAGTGCAAGTCTCTGATGAAAGTCTGAAGGGCGTCCAGCTTCCAGAAGAGATCCTCTGATGTCCCGGAGCCGTTACTGCCATCAAGCCAAACACACATCGGTCAGAAGGTAAAGGACGCGCTGCTGCGGCAAGCGGCTCTAAAACTGACAAGCGGAAGGGGATTTGTTGAGGCAGGTGCAGAGGAGGATGCTGTTCCTGTACATCCAAAGATTTTACTCTCACCATACACCGACTGCGCCATCCAGATGTCTACGTCACCTTCTGCTGGCTCAGATGTGTTTGGACAGTCAGTGTATGGGTGAAAAGGTGTGGGTAGGTTTTACGGCAACAAATCAATAACCACACTGCAGAGCATGATTATTGATTGATATATGAAGAGGTAACATGCAGGTAAAATCACTGCAGATACAGCCGCTGTTAACACTGTAAGACATAGAGGAAGGGAAATGTAGATGTGAGAGAGGGCAAGAAAATGTTCAGGAAAAAAGAAAATAAAACAAAAACTGAAGATGTACTTATCAGAGGCCCTCTCTCAACATCCATTACCCTGGACTATTGATGCCCCTGAAACAAACCATGCAGACCTTTCTGTTCTGGAGCAGAGCCGATTGGGAATCAGGAAACGTTTTGAGGCGAGAGGGAGATGTGATAAAACGGAGAGGTTTGAACTCTTGGCTCAGAGCCTCTCTGCTATATCATCTCCAATCGATGGCTCTGTCGCTTCATCCCAATCAGACCACTAGCAGGTGTTAAAGGTCAGAGATGGACCTATAGCCATATTGCTGAGCATTGCTGTTATGCTCCTCTGCATCCCAGATGAGCCCCTGTTTTTGCTACAACCTGTCTTAACTGGCTGCAGTGGAGATACTTTTTTTTTTTTAAATTAAATATACCCTTTAGTTTTATAAATTGTGCACCAGTTTAATTTTTACATAGCAACCCATGAGCCATGTTGTAGCAGTCTTTATGGGGGAATGTCTGTGGATGTCATAGAGGGAAAATGTTATTTGTAGAGTGGAGATTTAGACTTATTGTCTTTGGTATTTTTGATTCTGCACTCATTGTAAATCCTGAATTTACAGCTTCCTCCACATATAGACACATTGCTAAGGATCTATAAAGAAACATAACCTTAAAAAAAAAGATCTTTTGTTGCAGCTGATAAATGTAGAAAAGTCCAACCTCTGATTTGGGTCTATTTACTCAGCGGGCTAAACTCCTCCCCCCACAAAGAAACAGTTATATTGTTTTGCTTAACAAAATAGATATTTCAAAAGTAACAAACAATCCAAACTGTTCATCTTGCCACAATACTGAGTTTATCTGACCACCATGCAAAGAGGATTGTTAGAAAGGCAAAACAAACAAAAAAATATCTGAAGTCTGGCTTGATGGCAGTAATGTGTCAAAAATGAAAAAGCGAGTTTCTATTCTTTCACCACAAACTTAAAAATGTAAGATTTTATGCTGGGGTTACACATGAAGTATGTGCTTAGATTAGGTGAGTTTGAGCTTTCTGGCAACAAACAGTGGAAAGTAAGGGATGCTGGAAAGCACCAGGACATTTAAAAAATATATTCTGATCTCTGCCAGAGTACTGAAAATGACTCATCACTGGGGCTTTCAACAACATAATTATTTGTAACACATGTGAAAATCAGCACAGAATAGGTTAACCAGTTTTAAAAAATAAATAATTTTTTTTAACTCTACAAACATATTCTCATATTTTTTTAATCTCTGCAAACATAAAAAACCTTTGAAATGAGCTGAATCAGAGGGAATCTTGTCATCTATTGATGAATGGTCAAATATCCGTCTGTCTGCTCCAGCTTCATAAAATATTATAGGTTTAAAGTAAGCTCCTTCTGTTTTTGGCACAAAGCAATTGTGCAGTGTCATTATCAATAACTTTGGTATATATTACTTAATGTAAAAAAATGCAACTCGTATAGAAATACTTTGCCCCCACTAAGTAAATGAGCTCAGCCTCAGCATGTGCAACTGCAATAAAAGATGAATTTCTTTTAAGGCCTAATTAATCTTATCCAAGTGTGGAAGGTGCTGCACATCTACATGTTTCTGTTTGTTTTCGTCTTTATCTCCACACCTCAGCTCAGCAGCATGCATGTCGAGGCAAATGAGAGCCTTGCAGCCTCATTTCAGGAAGCAGAATCCCATCTACTCTAACTCAGAGGTACCTTGGCATGAACATGAACTTTATCGAAAAAAACTTACATCAAGGAAAACAGGTTTAACTTTTCATTTTGTGAATTTGATGCATACTGAAATATAATCGAGAACAAAAAAAAAAAAAAGTCATCTTCATACCAAGTTGCTCTCTGCTTGCTCTACGAATCTAGAGTGAACTAGTTGAATACACACTCAGAGTCATATATAGCAGCCATCCATGACGGGGTTGAAAAGCTAGGCATTTGTGGAAGGTTAACTGATAGTCCTGCTACTGGCACTGGCAGATTTGGTACTTTGGGAATTTGGAGGTTCACATTTGGTAGATTCACATTGGGCAGATTACTTGTTAAACTCCTGCAGAAAAGACAGACAAAAAGAAACAAAAAAAAGAATCCATAACAGTGGTGTGGGAGCTGTAAAAAGCCATGTAACACTCATCATAAAAGTAAAATCTGAAAATAGGAGAAGGAAGAAACATACAGTAGAACGCATAAACTAATATCAAAGAGACAATATACGGAAATACCCATGAGTCCAGAGAGCTGGACACAAACATGTGATGTAGTAAAAGCAAGGAAAAGTAAGGAAAACAAAGGAAAAGTAAAAATATCTTGTTTAATAATATTTGGCGAAAAGCGATAAAATGCAACATTTAACATGTTTAAGCCACAGCAAATGAATTGTAACAGAGACAAAACAGACTGAAAAAGCACATATTATGAAGATTAGTTTACAGACAAAACAGAAATATTACATGTTGTTCTGATCCCAATGTGCTTGAAAAGAAAAGGAAAAAAACGACTAATGGCACATGCATTAATTAAAGACTACTTCCAGAAATAAATAACCTATTTCTTTCAAAGAAAAAAATAGGTTTTTCCGCCCACTCTTGGCTCATTCTTTAACAGTGAACCTAAAGGAAGTCAGAGGGAACGTTATAGCTGCTCTTTGAGATTTTTCAGCCTCCACACGGTCATTCTGTTGTCTGAATATAAAAGCGTTGCATGTGCAAGCATCCTGCAGCCTTGCAATAAAGACACAGGCTCCTTACTTAACAGGCTCCCAGGACTCCCTCTCAAAGCCCTTATGGATAGACTGTGCGATGGAGGACTCCATCAGATCCACATATCTAACCACCAGAGGAGCATACAGATCCTGGAGGTGTTTGTGGAACTTTCCATTGCACAGATAATCTAAGACGGGGAAAATAAGATGCAACATAAGAGTATTAGGACCTTAAATTTAGATAAAAGTGTCCAAAGATAAACAAGCGAAGGATGGAGCTCACAGTCTGTCCGTAGGAAATCATTGAGGAGTTGGAAAAGAGGAAAGCTGTCCCAGCTCTCAGGTGACTGGATCTCCAGGGCAGCATCCATGTCGATGCCATAGAGGGCCAGGAAGTTTTCGGCGTGCTCCACCATGAGGTCTGTCCACCATGCAAATGCCTAGAGACACAGCAGAAGGATGAGAAACATGGTGAAAACGGCCTTCAGACGAGCTAAAGGAGGAGGAACAAAGGTTCTCAAGTGAAAACACCAGAGGTGTGTTAAAATATATGTGTATTCTCTGATTAAACTTGAGATTATTGGGACTTCACTGAGCTTTCTTGCTTAGACCTGACTCTTCTTTCATCTCTCTTCTTCAAATGTGAAACTAAATCCAGCAGCTGGTTTGCTCGGCATAACATGGCTGCTCACTGTCAGCTCAGTTAACTTCTCCAGCTTTTATTGGACTTTTGTTGAGCTTAAAGGAACATACTGAAATCTGGAAGCCCGTCAAATCGTGTTTCTGTTTAGTCATCTAGTAAAAGTTAGAGAAAAATGTTTAACTAAATGGGCAATTGCTTTACCATTACAATTAATATTAGAAGTCAATTCTTAAATAAAGTGTCCACTTGTTCTCTCAAAAATAACTAAGCAATGTGTAAACATTGTCAATTATGATCAAGTCTTATTTTCACTTATGCCAATGTTCTGGCATTAGCAAATAAGCAACTAGAAACATATTAGCCAAAAGTTATTTACGTTTTATACGCAATGTTACCAGCAGGTATTGCAAGTATTGACTAAAATACTACCACTAACTGAAAGGCTAGCAATATAAAGTTAAATACAACAAACAATGTGTACTCTTAAAGAGAAACAATCTTTTAAAATAAGTGGTTTGATTCCATGCCAGTCTTAACCAGCTGTTCCTCTGTGTTTTAAGTCTTAATAGGTGCTAATAACAGTATGCAGCTAGGTTGGTGTAATTTATTTTACGCCTTATTGCATGAAAACATATTGGTGTCTTCCAAAGACGTTTAAGCTTCCTCAGGTATTTATTGTCTCATTTTTGAAGGTGAACATACAAAACTTGACCTTTCTTATTAAACCCTCATTCAGTCTGTTGGTTTATGTGTGGTATATTGAGAATGCTTGTCATTACATATTGCATGAGTAATTCCAACTTAACTGGTAGGAATTTGTTGATGCAAAAATATTTGACAGATTTGCAAAGTTGTGTTGCATGAACAGTGCTTTGCAAAAGTATAAACGCCAGTTGAACATATTTTGTCATATTATAACATCACACTTATCAAGATTTTTCAAAATCGCCATTCACAAAGTAGTACAAACCCGATTAGTGGGAGGAAAGAGACACATGCTGTGTAACATTTGCTTTATATAAAGCTATGAAGAGGTTTTGGGTATAGAGCCTGTAAGTCTTTTTTAGGGTCTTGACAGATTGACATTTCCCCTCATTCTCCTTCACAAAATAACTCAATCGCAGGCACATCAACAAAGAGCTATTTTTCAAGTCTTGCTACATATTCTTTACCTGGAGTTAGGTCTGGACTTTATCTGGGGCATTGTAACACTTAAGCTGAAGCAAAATGGCTTTCTGTCAAGAGTGACTTTCTTCTTGCCACTTAATCAAAGCAAGATTTGTAAACAGCTGGAGGTTGCACGTTATTCTGCAACCTCAAGCAAAAACACAACCTCGTGTTTTTTTTCCATGACTTTGTATTTTGGAGTTTTTATAATATGAAGCACTTTCAACTGCCTTGTTGCTGAAGTGCTATACAAATTAACTTGACTGATTGATAGAATATTGCACATGAACAACAGCTGTCTATAGTATCACCAGAGTTCTGATTCATGATACTCTTGCCCAGCCTGTAAGCATATGCAGATGACCATGGCTTGATAGGTTAGCAGAAGTGCCATAAACAGTGCTTTGTAATGTTAAAAGCTTGGGATACTGTTTTATAATCGAATCCTGGTGTATACAAGTTTATCCCTGACAACTGCATCGAGCCATGATTTACTCAGTACTCAGGTAACTTCTGAATACAATCTGTTACACTGGATTTTTTTAGTTCTATCATAGTAAAATGGCACTGAATGCAAATGGATGCCCTTTCAGATTACTAGGAAAGCATTAGAGAACCATGTATCCTTTCCCCTCCACTTCACAGTCATGTCCAACTTTTTCTGGATCTGTCACAGAGTGACAGAAAAATAAGTTGAAGTTTGTAGTTTTAATGTGGCAAAATGTCACAACGTTCAACAGGTATGACTACCTGTGCAAAGGACCTTATCTTCAGCACGATTTCTATGTATCAAAGGCAAAAGTGTTTTTTCTCATGCAAACATGGATCTCCCTGCATGCTTTTCTCCGAAGCTAAGAAAATGAGGGGGTCCACCATTCACATCAGCAACAATCTCACAACCCACTAGATGTGAATGTGACTCATGCACATCTTTATATATAGGCACACCAAAGACTGCAGCCCACAGCATGTCTCCACTTGAAGAATGGCTTTCCCAATTAGTTAAGTAAAGTCTTTGAGATTCAGATGACAATTTTCTGGCACGGTCAGAATCTCCTCACCCTTTGACAGTAGTTGCTTAGCTGGCAGTCTTGGTTTATTTGCTTATCATTCAGGATAACACGTTGCCAAATTCAGAAGCTTAATCCTTTCAAATTGTTCTGCATGCTTTTACTTTTAAACTCTAACCGTGAAGGTAAAATTACCACCTGGAATAACAATGGCAGACAGACCCACTTACCCACCAACTTACCTGCCCATTCCTAGAATAAAAAAAAAGCATGAAAGCTCTATTGTTAGAGATAAAAAAAAAAAAGGCAGCAAACAAGCCTTTCTCCACCACAGTCAAGGAAAAAATACTCTCATGAAAGTTGAATGAGAGGACGGTCAAATTTTTTTGTCAGGTTAGGGAGAGGAAAACGCTGAAAGGTAGAGTAGCCTCCAGCCTTTGATAGTGGTTGAGAGACGCAAACAGGACTCTGAGAAGTCTGTGTCATACTGAGAGTTCAGGCACAACGACTGCAATCCTGTATCAGTCAAACAGTGTTAAAGGACCAGTCCAGAGTTGGGGGGGAGGGGTGTACTGATGCTGAGGGGGTACGATATGTGGAATCATCTGTTTTGACATGCACAGAGCATTATGGGGGAGGGGGTTCTCATTCAGCTTGGCTACATACCTCTTTTCCCTGCTCGGACAGTCACCAATCATTAGACAGTAAAAACACAGGAAGATGTACAGAACAATAATGTACTTTGAGAAATTTGTTTGAAACGGGTTTATATGTTAAGAACAGATAGCAGAAAGGGATGGAGGAGGAGGAGGAAGAGAAGCTGGAAAAGAAATGCTTGAACAAGTGCGGACTGTGAAATCAATTGTCAGATGGAGAAGGAACAAATGTTCACGGTGGATCAAACTTCAAAGGTTCATATGGAGCATACTTTGGGAAATTTTCTGGTTCGGCATGCTTGGAGAAAAAGGAAACCTCTTTATGGCCTGATGAGCATGCTTAATGATCACAATCATGTTGTGAAAGCTAATGTGCTTCTAGTTTTTTTAGATTTTTATACAAGCTTGCTCTCATATCTTTGCCTTAAAACCCACCCAGAGCTACAGCAGCTATGAGTTCAATCTCTGCCTGAAACGTGCCTCTTGCCATAGTGGCTCATGCCATACAAGGGGGTTGTGATGGGGACTGAAGAGGAGAAAGAAATATAAATACTGTACCGATTGATCTCCAGAACTTGTGACTGCCGCCTGTCAAGCATATTCAGAGAGATACAATAAATCTGCTTTATCTGCATATTCTGAGACCATACTGGATCACCTGCAGATCTACACAGCTACACATAGTCATGTTGTTCTCTAGCAGAGTATTTTAGAAGAAAAAGTCGAACAATAATAAAGCTCATTCAGTGTTTTAAAGCAGTAATATTTATCTTATACTTAAAAATTACATTGAGAAATACTGCAATTTTTAACTGTGTATTTTTCAACTATTTTTGCTTGTCGGATTAAAACTACCTCTACTAAAGACAAACTAGTATGCTCATCCGTATTGTATAAAATTTGTGGAATAAAAATCAGTGTTTATGATGAACATGGACAAAGCATGTGCAACTCAAATGCAACAATTTGTCATTCTACAGCCATCAGCTGGTAAGATGGACCCACAAGTTTAAGTTTGTTCTCAGAAGTACTCATTTATTAAATATATATATTTATTTTTATTTTTTTTAAATCCTCACAGCATAATATTAGTAGACTAAATCCAGAACACCAAAAATACAAAAGGTAACAAATATGTCTGAACACCTGGAACATAAAGAGATCCAATCTAAAAATGTGTTTTTGCAGAAAAATTGATAAACAATAGCTTGATAAAAGATCTGTAAACATTTTTTATCCGCAAATTAGGCTGCATCACAGTTTGAGAGCCATTAATTTAAATGATTTTAGGAGTCTAAACAAGTGAAAATCTCAAACAAAAAGTATAATTTATTCTTACTTAATACTTCTTTTGATAAAAAAGACCCGTAGTATTAATAATGATATTTTTTTTCTTTACAAAGATACCATAAACAGCTAGAGCACTATAATTGGAATATGCAAAAGCAAAAAAATATATATTTTTGTAAAAAAATTTTATCACCTACTATAACTACTGAGCAGCAAAATATAATGTTTAGTCTGTCTAATCTACAGTACATCTAAACTTAAGCTATGACGCGTTTAGTCTTATTCTGTTCAATGCTAATTAAAACCTTCCTCTATTAAATTCATGCAGGATTTCTTCTTCTTCTTTTTTTTTTTTTGCTACCCATAGATGAAAGCAGCTTTATTTATAGCTGGCTGACTATTATGACACTAACTCTCTGAAGTGGGACGAGTGGGATAAGAGTGAGGAGTAAAGAGGGGGACGTGCTTTGAGGAGAGGAGGAGGAGAGGGTTCTCACTCACCTCCGCATGGTGTTCCTGGTTCTGCTGGAGGACCTCTATGACTAACTCCGCCAGGCGAATTGTTTCCTCCAGCTTTTTGGCAGGCGTGACTAAGCGGCCTGCGTTTTCTGAGACAAAAGGATGAGGGTGAGGGATGAGCGGTTAGTCAAGCAAAGAGAAGCATTCCAAGGGGGGTTTTATGACTATATGGGATAATTTTTTTTCCCCTTAATTTTATTCAATTTAGCAAAAAAGCATAAACACAGTGTTTACACTGTGATGTTTACCCACTTATATCCCTTAAAGCAAGTAATGTATAAGATTTTTCCATTTTACAGCACCCTAAACCCCTATTGTCTCCCCTAGTGAAGATGTGTGAAAAGCCTTAAACTATATTGTGATAAAGCAGCATAATCTCACACTAAATCTGGAAAAAAATATTACTTTTATATGTTGTAATATTACTTGTTCGAGGGAAAAATGTTTTTTTTTTTATTTTTTTATTTTTTTTTAAGAAGAAAACCGGTGCAACACTTATTGATACCCAGAGAGTTCTTATAAAATTAATACTTAAAAGTATGTTTTACACTTTTTTGATTTGATCACTATGAAACTTCCTGTTTTCTGGTTTACAAATATGGCCCAAATCCCACTTGTCCTGGCTCCTCATCAAAACAAGAAGGACAAGATAATATGTCATTTTTAAAAAAAAGTACTTGGTAGCCTTTAAAAGAAAGTACAAGACGACAAACTTCTCTGCAAGACAGATTTGTAGTGCACTGCTACAGTAAAAAGTGACAATCCAGGGTCACGAAGTCAGTACAAAAGCCATTATATGTGATCTACAATATATGGTGTCTACTAAACTCTACTGGGACTTTAACTGGAATTGTGTGCTGGAGTCAGATTAAACCTTGACTGAGCTTTTGGCATCAAACACTTAAGGTGGGCCTGGTGGGACTCAGAGAACAAGTCATGAATATCTGGAACAGATCATCATGTCTTCTGTTAAGTACGGTGGATGATCTGTGTTGCTACGGGGCTGTTTCAGTTCCACAAGTTTTGAGAACCTTGTTAGAGTGCCAAATTGAAACGGCAGATTTCACCTAACAGTATTTTGTTGTATTTCATTGGGTCTTTAGTAGCGTAATGGCCTCATCAAATACAAAACATGGTTCACCAGACACAGACTGAATTACCAAAACTGTACAGAGGTCCAGAGCCATGGGCTGAGGAGAGAACAGTATAAAGCAAGACCCAGGAAAAAGGGTGACCTGAAGATTTTGTGCAAAGAGGAATGGACTTTGTATCCTCCAAACTTGTGAAATCTTAAGAGAGAAGACTAAACACTGTCTTAGTAGCAGGAGGGGCTTGCAGGAAAGTGTTAAAAACAGAGGTGTGAATTAGTGCGGCAGCAGTGTTTTGTAAAAATATATATTTCTTCAGACCGCTTTTTTTTTCAACTCAGAGTGAATGTCTTGCCATTTTAATGTGTGATTATGCTACTGCAATAAGAGCTTTTAAAACATCTTTACCAAGGGTACGAGCAATTGTGGAAGGCGCTGTGTGGGATGCATGACATGGAGCAACAAAGCTGATGTGTTTGCAGGATAGTCAGAGTTATGTTGCAGGAGTATCAGACAAAAGAATAGTGGCATTGAGATGGAGGTGCAATGTGGCATCAAAAACATGCATTTTGTGAACAGGTTTCGAATAAGCCATTTGTATAAGGAGCTGTCGCACGGCTTACTTGAAAATACTCCATAAACACACTGTAAAAATGTTTCAGTACTCCTAGAAGTTATCCATCAAGTGAAACATGGTTTTTAGGCCAACATGTTCTACGCTAAATCTGTGAAATGTAAGGAAAGTAATGCTTATTACGAATAATTACTGGAGTCGCTGTGACTGAAATGACATGGAAATTATAGCCTATATTTCTTTAAAAACTTGAAAGCTTTTAAATAACTTCTATACCTTTTTATTATTTTGCATCATCGTCCTTTTCTAATTGTTGCTGAATGTTGTCGGATTCTGAGATTTTGGATTATTTTTCTTAACCTCATAGTTTCAATGAATATTTAAAATCCTGTAGCTGATTTAAATCATTGCTCCTAGTTGCTTGATGAGGTTACTTCAGAGCTGTTTAACCAATATTTTTACAGTGTGCTGGTGCTAGATTTGACAACAAATTGATGTTTCTTTGTGTTTAATTTTTTTTTTTTTATGTATCCCTTAGCTCACCAACCAGTGATCTTCAAAACACTTGAAGACGGCACGAAACTGATGTACCTTTATTGGCAACATCGTCTAAAAAGACGGGCACAAGTCGTGAAATGGAGTTATAAAACAGCATAACAATGTTTGCTCAAATGGGTACAATTTCAACATGGGACTGGATGGTAACATAAATCTTAAATCAAAAGCACATAAATGTGTAACTACATAAAACAGGAAGAGTTTTGCTGTAATAGCTTATTGGCTTGGGTCAGCGTTTTACGGAGCTCTTGCTTGTTCTGAGATGCGGTTAAACCCAAAGCTAATTATTTATGTGGCGGCTCTAGGTTTAAAGCAACTTTTTAATTTATCCAACATGTTTCTTCTGACTCAAAGTAATATTAATGTTATAGATTAGCCTAGCCAGAGTGGAAGGAGCTAAAGATTAGAGTGATGGCAAAAGGTGTTGCAGTGTCTAACACTTGGGGCTCATCATCAAATATAATAGTCAAAACACCAGAAGAAACACGAAAAAAGCTGGTAAATTTAAGATTATTATTGTTTTTTTTTTTTTTCTGCTTTATTGTCAGTAAATATTTTAATCAATAATTCAGAGAAAGATATAAATCATTTCCATCATGGCATTTTAAAAGTCAAATTTAGAAATGTGCCTAACCGTTCACATACAGATCCTATACTTATTTTACAGAAGGAACGCTTTCCTCTCTCCATCCCTCCCTCTTCGACATGCATACACCTACACATGTAATGTAGGGCTGTATGTATTTCCAAATTCCAGAAACGGCAGCGTATTTTTCTGCCAACTGCTGAGTATCCTTCCCCAGGGCATTTCGGCTTTTAGGCTGGAAAAGCTGAAGATCAAACAGCAACCAATCTATTTACTGAGCCACAGGCATTTTAAGATGACTGACAAAAGTGATAATTATCTGCAAATGGTTGGATGTTATATGTGTTTTATTTTTAAATATAGATCTCACTTGAGCATGAGACAAATGGCTGCAGCATGCGAGATAAACTTTGCTGTAGTTCGGCTGAAGATGTGATGAAACCATCTGAAGGCCTGGAGCAAGGCTTTATTTGTTTATATTGAGAATAACAGCTAATACTCCTTCTAAGTCACCAGCACATTTGACTAGAGTATTAAATCATATGAAAACAGTTTGTATTGTATTTTTTTTTTCATATTTACATTGAGAAAATGTATTGGAGATTGTATATAGTAAGACCTTTATTGAAAGTTTGCATTATGTTATGATTTTCATGGTTTCTCAGAATATTCATGTATTACTGTTGCTACAATCAGTGCATCTGTAACCAAGATGCAGTTTATGAGAACAGGTTATGTGTCTTGGAAAGGTTCAGACTTGAAATATAAAGTAGTACAATCACCATATTTACTCGATAAAAAAGCATACTGATGTAAGCATACTAATGTTCGCATATTGTGAAGTACTACAGGAATGATGTGCTACAGATGAAAGATTTGTAGATAAAGTACTTCACTATTTCATTACAAAATATTTTACATGATTTGCATTACATTCAGAAATGTTTCGATCTTATAGGGAGGTATGTGATGAACCAACTCAAAACACTAACATATTTACATATTTGTCTTCTCAAAGGATCTCAAGTTCAGTCAGATTGGAGCCACAGATTCCCAAATTGGGCTTAGATCTAGACTTTGACTAGACCAATGGTGTCCAAAGTCGGTCCTCGAGGGCCGGGATCCTGCATGTTTTAGTTCTCTCCCTGGTTTAACACACCTGGATCAAGTGATGTCTCATTAGAAGGTCTAAGAAGAACATTGACATGCTGAAAAGGTTGTTACTACCACTAGGAAGGGAACTAAAACATGCAGGATGCTGGCCCTCCAGGACCGACTTTGGACACCCCTGGACTAGACCTATCGGTTGAATATATTCTGACTGAAGCTGTCCTGTTTTCAAAGTGGCTGTATTTTTATGATTCAGCTAGATTGATAACCTACCGCCATTCTCAAGTCTTTAACTTCTTTGTGTTCAAGGACTCCTATGTAATTAGTTTCTTCCATCAACTACTGTCTTCTTATCAACTCTAGTTCCCATGACCTCCTTTAATAATAGCTTTACTGCTACTTTGACAAATCGCTGCTGTGTCAAAATACTCTCCAAAGTAGCTGTGAAACTCAACAGCTGCTCCAAAAACATCTGTCTTTGAAAAATGCCCGTTAACATAGATGAACAGCCCAGATTTGCAGTTTGGAAAGACTTTCAATCATATGATGATAAGACAAAAAAGAGTTGCTTTAAACGTCTTTACAACTTTATTTCCAACCCACTTGGCTACATTTACTAACTAGCTGACTCCTAAGGCAACTGGTCACATGGGATCAGAGAGAAAGAGGGCTGAATACAAAAGAGTGCCACACTTTTCAGATAATAATTTGTAAGAAGAAATGTTGAAAAACATGTATCATTACCTACCGCAATTATAAACTACTTTGCGTTGGTTTATCACATAGAATCCTAATAAAATACATTGAGAATTCTTTGTTTTTCATGTGATAAAATAGTAAATAGTCCATGTGGAATGAAAATATGTGTCTAAAGAAGGGAGTGTGTGGCTGTATTTGTGTGCATTGTAGCTAAACCATAAGCTAAACGTAGCATCACCTGGATCCTTCTGATCCTTTTGACCTTTCTCAACTTCGGCAAGAAAAAAAGGGGAGAGAAAAGATAAAAAAGCAGATGTTTAGAGTCAGCACATCTCTGTGATTATAGCTTCACGGTACTTTGGGACTCAGAGGTGTTGTTCTGCTCGGGTGGTTTCAGCTGCAGGGAGTGAGATTTCTGAGACGGACAGACATCACACAGTTAAAAAGAAATATAAAAAAAAACAGAAACACAGAAAGCCTGTGGAAAACAGGAAATTAAAAAAAGTGACAATATGTTTGTTAAACAGACAAAGCGTGGACTACTGTAAACAGACAGGACACATGTAAAAGTACTGTGATCACAGCAGACAGGACACTAAAAGCGACTTGATATGACTGAAGTTAAGTTAAGATAAAAGTGGAGCTCTTGAATCCACACATTGGACTGTATTCCCCATTCGAAAGCCCAGTCGACAGACGCTCCTTCACTATAGCTGGTGCCACAGAGAGGAAATAAAAAAGAAGAAGCCTACCTGTTTGGCAAAGCACTGACATGATCAGACCAAATGACTGCAGGAGATAACAATGTACGCAGTCTAAAAATGCATTCAAGTCAAAGGAATGGGCGTCCAACCAAAAGAAAGAAGCTATACAGACCAGACTGCTCATTCATTTCCATCACAAACAGACGGTGCCTAAAAGAGGACCCCCGACCGATTCAGCGCGGCACTTCACAGATTTCTGGACTGGTGTGCTCCCCACTCACTCCGACACATAAAGGCACAGATAAAAGCAAGCATGGCGGCAGGAGCAGCATCTTTGAAGGAGAAGAGGAGGCCGTAGAGGGATGAAAGAGCGGGGAGAGGATGATCAGGGTACTCACGGATGGTTAAATCCATCACTTGAGAGGCCAAGCAGAAGACAGGGTGCTCATACATTTCCCTCTTTTTCCCTATAAAAAACAGGATTGTAGCATGCAAGAGGCTAGGGTCAGAAGTGGGAGGGCTGGAGTTCAGAAGCCAATGGGAGGAGGGCTGTCCAAGTGAAACTGGCATTGTGCTGGGCAGCAAGCCCAGCAGTTAAATGAAACATCTGGTTTATTTTGAGCCAGGCGTCTCACAAGGAAACAAGGGGAAGTAAATTCACACAGCATGAAAAGATAGTAAGGACTGGAGCCTTAGTATCTTTAGCACCCTGGGGGATTTCTTTCAAGGCACAAACAATGTTAAAGTTTGACTTTTTGTGTGTAAGTCAAATGTTTGACATGGGAAGAGACTGTAAGTCAGCACTGTGCAAAAGTCTTCATTTGTCCTTTCTGCTTGTACGTTTAATTTTCAAGATGCTGCGGTTTGCTTTCATGTGTGAAAAGGTATTTCTCGCTTTACACATTTTCTCCGTTTTTACATTTTTGCGTATCAGATTATCAAATTTCACATAGGTTGAATGAACAAATATGCATATCAGATAAAAAGGCAATTTTAGTAAATAAAAAGAGTAGACCACCAATATTTATGGGAGTTACTAATCACATGGAATCCATGGAAACACTTGGATAAACGTTTGGAAAACCTGGAGAACTACAGTGGAACAAGACTTCTATATATAACAAAAAAGCCAGGTTCTTTGGTAGGTATGAAGAAATGAGGGGTGACATAACTTTTGCACAGCACTGATAAATTAAGCCTTAATGTTGTCTTTCTTCATAATAGCTCATGCCAATAAAGAAAGGTCACATTGTTATGTCTCAAAGCACATGCAGGTGGGTGATGCTGGTTTGGATAATGTTGTTCAAATGTTTGTAAACCCCTCATAAGTTTTTGCATCGCTGCTTACATTTGACTTAAAACATTCAGAGTTTATACTTTGATAATTAAACTAAATATTCTAATTAAGAGAGATTGTCCAGTTTTATATTTGTAAGAATGGCAAATAGAAAATCCAGATAATTTGTCTATTTTTGGAAAACTCCTGCAGGGCTGACAAACTCTGAAACCACCACTTTCTCTGCAATCCCAGCATTTCTTTTAAATAAGCTAAATAAAAACATGTTATTGAAGGTATTTAAAGCAATATCTGTGGAAGAAGAGAGAAAAGCATAGCGGACAGCAAAGGACAGAGAGCAGAAGATTGTGAGCTTAAGCAGGATCATTGGACAAAGATGGAGGGAGGCGGGGGGAGGGGACGCAAAATCAGCTTGAGGAATCATAGATATTAAGAGAGAAAGCGAGAAAGTGGGAGGGATGGGGAAGATGCATCGGCTGGGAACTGGGAGTCAGAGAGGCCACTAAGTCAAGCTGAGATACTGGTCCAACCATCTAATGTCAGGTTAGAATTCTCAAGGCACAATGAGAAATCAGCACATCAACAGATTTCAGGGCTTTGGATTTGAATGCATTTTTACTCACACACCTCTACACAAAAGCCAACTTGACCTACAGAACAGCACAGAGCTAAAGAAGGCCTGAAACAAAGGAGAGAGTTATTGAACGGAGAGACAGAAAGTGATGGCACACTGTTAAAGAAAAAAAATAATCATCTGCGTGCCATGAATCATTTGGGATATGGGCTCAAACTGGCCATATATCAAGTGAATTCAGCTAGTGTAAATAACATAGCTAGCAGTGACAGGGAGGGTCTCAAACTGTAGTAAGAAAAAAGGAAGATGAAGGGAATTAAACCATGTGTGTTCAACGTGTTTTTCTACTTTCTACTTCGTTTTCTGCAAAAGCCACTACGCTTTGCTCAAATATATATTTTTCTGGTTACCTTCAATTTTAGCATAGTCTTTGATCCGCTGGTAGTTGAGCTGAGCGGCCTGCTCCAAATTTTTGCGAATCACTCCTTTGACTTCTTCCGGTGGAACTGGAGTCACAATATCCTTCATTAGAACCTACGTGAGAAAGCAAATACTCAACCCAGATACTTCAATTACATAATAATTGTTATTTCTCTGTTACACATGGTGATTTTTGTGTATCTACAAACCCTCTCCAGCAAAGACAAAGTGGCTTTCAGCGCACCCTCTGGACGACCGAAGGGGAAAAAATATCTGCAAGGCAAGACCAAATGTTTAATGAGAGAACAAAAAAAACATGCGTAGGTATTGTTCAATTGCTGAACGATTAGTCACCTGAAATGTACAATGTGGTTCTCCAAAATGACGCGCAACTTTTCTTTAATGTCCTCAAAGCGCTCCTTCTCATCCACTTTCACTGTGCTCAGTCCATCCGGCCTGTGAGGATCACACCCATCCACTTTTACCCAGCTGAAGTCCTTTAGATGTTCCACTGATTAAGCATACTCTCATCTGACTTTAGTGATATAAAACTCTGTTGGCCCACTACCAGCTCCCTAAAAGCCAACAGCAAAGCCTTTTGAGATGACGTTTCTCTCCAATCTCACCTTTTTTCGCTCTGAAAGGACTTCTTTCTTTGCTTAAACTTGAATATGCATGCTCGCCTAGCAGCAGCCTGAGGATCTGGGCTTTGGGTGCTCTGTGGCGAAACAAGAGCCTCGTAGCCCAGCGGCCCCCAGTAACTGCTGCCCTCTCTGACTTTTACGGACGCATGGGAGGATGAATAATATGGACAGTGAGAGACTATGCAACAAAGGACAGAGAAGAAAGGAAAAACAAAGAAAATGGTAGAAAACAAGAATATATGTAGACACAAAATTGATAACATAAAATACATAAAAAATAACTTAAACATAAGCAAACTTAAAGATGACAAAAAGTACACTAGAGGAAAAAAAAAAAGGTGGAGGTTTATGTCCGCTCCTGTAGAGTCCGCTCTCCCCAGCTGTTGCTGTGAGCTGTCAGCTGTGTTTTGAGAGAAATTAACTATTCTCCTTAAAACATTTTGTTGTTTGAAGAAAAAAAAAACACAGACAGTAAAAGTTTTGATATCAAAGGGGCTTATATCAGAGTATTTTTAAGACTAGATTCTAAAACATACGAGGTTTTACCAAAAGATTTAAGAGGCCGAGTGATTCAGCTGACCCAAAAACAGAATAAGTATTGGACAGGACACGTTGGTGAGATCCGAGCGGCGTGCATTGGCAAGTCCAAACTCTTTAGTCGGACTTGTTTCTGTTTATCCAAACTAATATTCCTGAATGTTGACAGGTAAGAAATTGACTGGAGATAGAGAAGCCCATTCATAAAACTCTACCGTCTCCTATAAAACACCTTTGCATAATGAATAGTTCTATTTGAAACAAATGTGTTTCCGATATATTAAGTACATATTTGGTTCATGATCCAGGAATCCAAAACAAGATTTGCTCAATTAAGCAAAAAATATAATTCCAAGTTTTCATTTAGAAATACAAAAAAAACATAAATTTTTCTTCTAATGTCAAACTTGGTAAATGTGGCTTGCAGGTCAAAAGAAGAGTGCACACCTGTTCCCATGGACATGGGATGCACAAAAAGCAAAGCTGTAGTGCAGAAGAGTGGGGTCGATAATAGCCCCGTTTTCTGCCCGTTCCAGAAGATCGCGTAGGTAGCACAGATGTCTGTGACAACCTCGAACTCCGTTCCTTGCACAGTATTCATCCAGGACAAACACTTGCCCCGGGCTGAACCATCCCTGCAAAACACACAAGCAATGTGGAGACTGAAAGCATGCCCAGCAGCAAACTTCTCCCCCCACTGTCATGTAAGCATGATACCTGACAGAGAGTCACTCACCAAGCAGCAGAAGGTGTCATTGAGCCTGTGGTCCAGTGTGAGCCGCTGCAACATCTCAAAAAGCGAGGCGTGGTCATAGCTACAGGGGTTAGCGGAGATAAACTCATCCATGCCATGTTTCTGAGCTCTGTCAGCGTCTATCCAGCCAAACGGCACAAGGAAAAACACACGGTTCAGAGGACACGACGTCAGTGAGGTGAAGGAAAACAGCGACGCTTCAGTACAACTCTGCAAGACTGTTCAGCTACTTCTAAGGGCAAATTATAACAATTATAGCTTACATTGTCAACTTGCATTGTGTTGGACAGCGTAAAGAGTGCATTAATGTCTACAATTTGTCTGCTAGTGGATAAATCTATCAATCTGAAGCTAAGCTCAAAGGGATGGTGCTTCGACTATTTGTGCATGGATGCAGCTTTGTTACATTGCCTCTTGTTTTACAGAAGAAAGACATCATTTAAGATTCAAAAGACGTTTGAAGAAATACTGGATGAAATTTAATAAACAATTTGTCTGTATGCATTCAATAGATTCTGCCATTCTCAAAGGTTGCCACCCAGGTCCTGACAAATATGTGTGCTAGTGGAAAAAAAACTAAACAAAAGGCCAGAAAGACTAATTATTTTAAGTTGTGTTATAAACAGAGAGACATTACAAGAGCAATATTTTGAACATTTCTACAAATCTAAAATTTGTTGTTTGTTCTGCATAATGGATTCCTGAACTTGGCTTGCTGTTTTCAAGAGAAGAATACACATTTTTTAAAAATTGTGTTAAAAAAGAGGGAAAAAAAGACCACTAAAACATTAAGCCTGGTTTGTGAAACCTAATAATATATATATATATATATATATATA
>NW_006799941.1:5653295-5692417 GCF_000485575.1 Poecilia formosa
TATATATATATATATATAGTTTAAATGCTCCCTGAAAATTTTCACATTTTGGCACCTTACAACCACAATCTTTAATGTACTGAAATTTATGCGAAAAGTCAACACAGCAGAGCACATAATTGTGAACTAGAACCATAAATAAAAAGAAACTGGTTTCAAAAGGTTTTTTTTTTTTTTTTTACAAATGTCTGAAAGTTGGGTTGAGTAAATTGGATGCAGCTTAATCCCAGCATAAATACAACTGTTCTGTGAAGGTCTCTGACATAAGTTAAAGAACATTAGTGAAGAAACAGCATCATGAAGACCAAGAAAAACAGCAGACAGATCGGATGTAAAGTTCTGAGGACGTTTAAAGCAAGATTAAACCCTTGAACATCTCATCGACTCAGTCTGTCATCATAAAAATAAACATTATTGCACAGCTACAAACCTACCAATACATGGCCGTCCACCTAAACTAACAGACTGAGCAAGGAGAGCGTTAATCAGAGAAACAGTAACGAATGTGTCGATATGATATGATCACTGCCTGTCACAAATCTAGCATTCATGAAAGATAAGAAAGAAATGTCTTATTTAAAAGTTGCCACACTCTAGGGGGCACATCAAAGAAGTGAGATAATTGACTCTGGTCAAGACTTTTTTTTTTTTCTGGCTAATATATAAATGCAAGGTGAGGCGGAAAACTGACGCCTCACATCACGCTGAGCATACCGACCCTATAGTGATACATGGTGGTGGCTGCATCATGCCTTAAGAATGCTTTTATTCTGCAAGGACAGGGAAGCTGTTCATACTTGATGAGATGAATGGAGCTAAATGCAGTACAATCCTGGATGAACGCCCTTCAGATGTTATAAAAGAGTTGAGATTGGGCCAGAGGTCCAAGTTCAAACAGAACAACTACCCTAAACGTGCAACCAGAGCCACAGCAAATGGGTTTAGGTAAAAGCACATACACTTATCAGAATGGCCTAGTCAAAGTCCAAGTCAAAATGTAATTCAAAATCCACGGGAAAGCTTGAACAATAATGTTCTCGATTCAGACAAAATGGGCAAAAATCAGTTCAAGATGTGCAAAGCTGAGAGAAACTCCAAGAGACAACAAGCTAACCAGATACAAGTACAGCACAGTATGGTGCAGCATAGTACTGACTCCATGAACCTGAATACATATAAAATAAATTTTACTTACTTTCCACTTCACAATCATGCACTACCTCATGTCAGTCCATTATACAAAATCAAAAGAAAATACATTGAAGTTGGTGGCAAAATGTGAAAAGTTCAAGGAGTGTGAATACTTCTGCAAGGCCTTGCAACTGAGTAAATTTGGAGAAATTAACCACTGGTGGGTTTGTTTACATACTGCATTTACAAATAATATATATATATATTTTTATCTTGTAAATATTGTAACAGGCTGAGAGACAATGACACAGTGATGAAGACCAGAGGTACAATCATGTCCTCTGTGGGAGTGGCAGGTTTCACATTCAGGAGACGCTGACAATGAGTGATGGCAATTCGGTGGAGGGATGTGGGAAGTGGAGACCTGATCTCGTCAGGACAGGACTGAGATACACAACAGGGCACAACTGTCACCCTATGGGTCAGAGAGAGGGTGTCATCCTGGCTTTATGTAAGAAGGAACCCTACAGAGTTACACTCATCTTTGAGTCATTTTCACTTCAGTCTGAGAAGGAAAACATGAGACAAGTAGAAACTGACAATGGCAGTAAGAGACAGAGGGGAAAAAAACAGAAGAAAGCATAGTGTGTAAAAAGGAAATATCTGGACAGAAACACTTAATGCTTGTAAACACTGAAGGAGATGCATTGGAGGTAAGAAAGAGAATCTGTTTGGTTGGACGGGTTTTTTGAGGGGGACAGTGAGACAGAAACGAGTTGTTAAAGTATAAAAGCAACAATCACATTAAGACAAGAGAATTGACCTTGTAGTGGAAGAATGAAATGGTGAGAAAACATCAAAGAGGGCTATGAAAGTGTGTGCAAGGTTGAAATATGAGAGACATCAAATAGGATTCATTCTCTTTTAGTTTAGTTAAATGACATGTAAATCAAAAACATTGAACATAACGCACATAAATGTGTTCATAATAACTTCAACCACAAATAAAACAAACAAACAAAAAAAAGAAATCACCAAAGTGAATATGATGTTACTTTTGCATACATTTACAGGTTCCAACATGCTGGAGATCGGAGTTTTCAATACGCTTGTAATCGTCATGCACATCTGCAGACCCCTTTTGAAATTTGCATTTTATCTTCTTTTCTTTTTTTTAATTTGCATTCCCTTTTTTTTTTCCTGTTCTCTACGCATCTGCAAGTTGACAATACTTGAGTATGTTGCAGTGTATTCATGATCTCTAAGGAGCACACTAACAGGCATACCACTACCGGAGAACTCTAAAAGGGTAAAAGCATTACAATTTGGTGCAAGTACATGGATAAATATAGCATGAAGCCGACAGAGGCAGAACTGTTATCATTCTCTGGGAGATGGGGGGGAGGAATGGATGAAAAATTCTCCGTTTTGTACAGAAGTATGGACACATGACACGGGTGTTGTCCTATATCAAGCAAAACAAGGGCAGTCAAAAGAAAACATAGTGACACCTCTCCTTTTTTTGGGAGGCGTAACACCGGTCTAACCTCTACGTCTACAGGGCCATCTACAGTAAGAGGGAGAAGGGGGGAGGGGGTCCGGAGTATTTTCACTGGAAGAAGGGGCGGCAGTGGCTACTCCTTGTCTTTGGCATTCAGAATACTCCGCATACATATTTGCCAACTCTCATCAAGGAAAGCTCAAAGAAAAAAAATAATTAAAAGTAATTGAGCCCTCAGAAATAAAGCATAAAAATGAACACTTACTATGCAATGGATACATTTTTCAAACAGCAGTGCATCTGTATTGCCTCTCCTCACATAAATACATTTCCCTAAACAGTTTGGAAATATTATTTAAGACAATCATTTGTCACATAAACAAATGGGTTATGTTTTAATCAGATTTAGTCACCTTTACTTCTACGTTTTTTGCATTTTGTAAAGAAAATGCACAATGCCAAAAGCAGCAAAGCTAAATGTGGGATGTGCAAAGGTCTCTTGCAATTTTCTCCTGTTTTTACTAGGATTAGATGATTGTTTTTCTAGGAAAAAGGAAAATCCTGCATAAATATTGGTCATTTGTAATAGTTAATTCATTTTATTGTGTCAGTAACTCCAACAGCCCATAAAAGATCCATACAAAGTAGAGCTTCACTGAATATTAAATTTCAAAGGTCATTACTATTTTGATGTGAGCAATATCACAAAAACTCATTTGATGAAATACTTTAAAGGTTATAGTACTTCAAAAACAATGTATTAAAACCTCGCTGACCAAAAACATGCATCTGATATTGATCTAAGTTAGCAAGTTGATGATGACGAAAAACAGAAAAGATTGAGGAAAATGCTGGTTAACCACGATAGACACCACATCATTCATCAACAATATCGCAATTTCAGGTTTTCCTCATATTGTGTAATCTTAACAGCCAGCGTGGCATCATCAGATCAGCCATGCCAATCTTTAATCATCAGTAGATGAATGTACTTGTGTTATTGCTCATTCACACATAAAGCGGACCTGAACCGTTCCGACCATTCCCTCCACTTCTGAACATAATCTGTGATGATCCTGACTTTGTTGTTCTGGCATTTCCTGTCTTTTTCACTTTTGGACAGTTTCTGGCCTTTTATATTTTATGGACATTTTTTACTGTCATTTCTTTTCTCTTCCTGCTTCAGGACAGAACTATAGACTCTATTTAGAAAGTAATGCTACACTTAAAAAACTACTGTGTCTCAAGTTCTCTGCATACTTTTTTCAAAATGAAGTAGTTCTGTATGGTAACTATAAACAGTACATATATGCAGAACTAGATTATATCATGTCTGGGGTTAGAATATAGGTAAACTTGAGTCACTGTGGGACAGATTTTGATTTGACTGTAAGAAAGACATTTCCTCACACCATGACACTTCCTCATTGAAAGATGTCACACAATCATTGTGGCAATTCTCCATGCCTTCTCCATACTGTGAGTAGTTCATCACATAACGTGGCATTGCCTCACATTCTTTCTCTCGTTCCACTGGTGGTGCAGTTGTCATCCCTGCAAATAACTTACATGATGAAGGTCGTTCTTGTTTTCCTGATCAGTGATGCGGTTGTACAAAATTTGAATGTGAATCTCAAGAACAAAGCTTACAGTTTTGTTTTGGTTTTTTTTTCTAGCAGAAGTAAAGGGACCAGTCTGTTTGGGGTTTTCTCTGGATTCCCAACTCTAGGACGTCTGATTTGACATGACCAGTCTCACAAAAGTTGGTCATTGGGAACAACGTCCAGTTGCTGTATTTGCTGTAGTTTGAGTGAAGCGCACTCAAACTCAAAAAACGTCTGGTCCCATGAACGGACCAGTCAAAGTTTGCAATGAAGTTGAACAAGAGTTAATACCAGTGATAGAATATTGCATTGGGATTTGCCATATTTTGGGGGTACGCTGCCCCAACATTTACAAGTGTAGCTCATTTCATGGATGTTGTAAAGGTGACTAATCAGATTTTACAATTATTGACCTAAATAATATTCCCAGACTCTTTTGTTGCTGAGTTTACATATAAATTTTGAATCGTTTTAAAGGTACAATAGGATATATATAGCATATATCTTTATGTTTTTGCTCGGCAAATAAATCCGTCTGCTTTCCCTTCCTCATAACCTCAAAACAGTTTACCATCTAATCTTTTAATCAAGTTTTATTACAGGGTAGCTTTACTCTGAGGGATCCAGCCACCAATAAGAAAAAAGAGAGAAGGCAATTATGCAGAAACAGCTTTAATATAAACGTCAATCATTACTGAGTCAAATAATAAGTTCTTAGATATAAAATACATGCATCCTATACGGGCACGAATGGATGCTTCTACTTTGATCCTCAAGCTGAGGTTATTAAAAACAAAAAAAATTAATCAGCTAATGTCTAAGACATGAAGCGAGACGTGAAAAAGGAGAAGAAGAGGAAGAAGAAGAGGGAGAGAAGAGAGAAGGAACGTTGCATTTGTCAGATAATCGCCGGGGATTATCTGAGCAGTGCCGGCTACAAGGAAGCACTTACCCTTGAGTCCAGCTAGAAGACAGCAGGGTAAGAAGGGACAAACCAGAATAACATAAAGACTAGCAACAAGGCTGGAGGAGAGCAAATCACGAGAGACCCTGACCTAGCAGCTGCAATTTACTAAAGAAGGGTCCAGGCAAAGCATGAAGAAGATAAAAACACAACTGAAAAAACAACAGCCTATAACTAACACGAGAGTGTGTTGGGCGGAGGTGTGTGAGCACATGTGAGGATGTGTGAACAACAGATGTCCAGGTATATTAAAAGAGACAAAGAGGAAGACAGGCAGAGAGAGAAAAAGAAGAAGAGAGACAGAGAGAAGAAGACAGTTTACGATCCTCATCACTCCACTGCAGTCAGTTTCTTCTGAGACAAAAAAGACGAGTACTTAAAGGAGCCGAGAGCCGTATGTTAAGTACTGTCAGTCTGATCAAACACAAATGTTACTGTAAAAAGGGAAACTGGCGAGAACACAAGAACATAAAGTATCAACAAAAGGTAGTTTGTTTTATGTCAAACATTTATGTTAGAAAATAGCAAAAATATGTGAGAAATTGAATATGCTGACCCAGTAGTACCATATATCTAAGGATTTTGATAATGATACTCATTTTGATAATGGCACTTTTTGAACACATGTGGATTCTTCTTTGGACCAGGTAACTTTCTCCTTTCCAGCTGTAGAAAGTACATCCCCAAATGCACTAACACTTAACGTTTTCAGATCAAAAGCAACCCGAGTTACTCAGAATGTCCCAGTCCTACTTAACGTATTGTGAGTATATGGAACCTCATGAATCTGACCTTTTTCTGCTCTGTAGGACACTGACTGAACTGGAATAATCATTTATTTCACAGATGATGTTTTTGATGCTTTCAAAAAGCAACCAGAAAGTAGTGATGAGAGAATATGTATTTAGGTGTATGTCGTTATTGGCCTCTATAATGAATGTCTTTAAGGCAATCAATTTTATTAGACTTGATTGAAACTTTCAAGAAGTGTTATATGTTATTTAGTCTCCTGTGTCTCAATGAAAATTTACACTGCAATCTACTGCAATGTAGCAAATACTTTTTACATTTCTCTTCTGGAGTTTTTTTATTTTATTTATTATTTTACATTTTTCTTTGTCAACAAAATATCTTGCACCACATATAAAAAATTTAAAATATATGTATTTCTTGGATGATATGTCAAAATTTTGGTGATTTTAACAAACCAAACTTCACAAGACCACTGGAGACATTTAGTTATTTATCTGTTTAGTGCTAAAAAAAAAAAAAGAGTTTGTTATGCTGACCTTTAAGGCAGATACAGCATCTCCAATGACTCACACATAAGGTCTAAATCAAGAAATCCTTACTACTTACTGTTCTATTTTAACAAAAGCACATGGCATTTGTCTATCCTGGCACGCTCTGGTGGATCATAATATTTCATAAGCGGTGTGTAGTTGGACTGCCAACCTGCAGATTGGAAAAATGGATCGATAGAGCCTCTGCTACTGCAGCCAGTTTCAGAGCTTTCATGTGAAATAATTTAACTGATAAATCTGTGTTTTTGAAGCGTATAACAGGACTGCCCTTGCTATTGCTGCTCTTAAAGCAGCGCATCCATTAGATATACTACCACTAGTCTCGCCCTTTCTAATGAAGAGAAAAGTCAGATGTTACAATCTGAATGAAACATTATGAAGAGCAATAAACTCCTGAACTACTTGCTAATTCCATGCTTGAAAGTCAGTCATGATGCTGTCCAACTAGAACAACTCTGCGCCAAACTCTCACAGCAAACTGGGATCTTTTTGCAAACCCAGTGGAAGGGCTGTGGCTTCTTGAACAGTATGAGCCAATAACTAATACATTAAATGCTTATAGGTAGGATTTAAAGTCTCCCACTCCCTTCGTGTGACATATATCTCATGCAGTTCAACTGAAAACAAACAAAGGTGTTTGGAGAGAACATATACCTATTAAAAAAGGTGTAATAAGCATCAATCATGGTGAATCTGGTAAAACTAAAGTAAGGTTTTGATTTCTCAGTAGGATTTCTCCTCTGACACTTCTCCTTTAACGAAAGCTGCAGCGGTCTGCGAAGAGCATGGGAGAGATCACAATAATCTCCTTGTGCAAAGGTATCAGGAGAAGCTGCTAAAGCGTCAAGAGGCCAATAGGTACACTGAAGGAGCCGCATGAATTTTCAACAAATTTTGGTTGTGTTGTAGATGTGACAACAATTTGATGAGTTCTCCTTAAGTCTGGATTAAGGAGTGAGGCTGGAAGACACGAGCCTTTTCCTCAACAGAAAAACCCCAGGCCTGCCTAAAATCTAATTAAACCTTGTGGGAGAATGTTTTATGGCTTGAAGGAACCAAATTGGAACTTGTCAGCCCATAGTTACAAAAACATGGTGTTCTTTGACTAGGAGTAATGCAGAGCATTACCAAAATAGCCCAAAGTTATCAAGGTGGATGAAATAGTAAGCAATCAGTCAGTTCTGACCCAAAACTTCCAGGTCTCCATTAGAAGATGTAACGTATGTGTGGAAACTTGGGGTAACACTTTATTTGAAGGGGTGTGCATAAGACGGACATGACACTGTCATAAACATAAAGGAGTCTTTATGAATGTTTATGACAGTTGACATGAAGTGTCATTCGGTAAATAATTACACTTTTAATGCAAAGTCGCTCTAAAAGTTGCATTGAAAGTCCATTAAAAAAGCCAACTTTGCATTGAATTATCATAATTTACAAAATCATGCAAAGTTTGCATTTTTAATGAACTTTTAATGCAACTTTTAGAGCGACTTTGCATTAAAAGTGTCATTATTTACCGAATGACACTTCATGCCAACTGTCATAAACATTCATAAAGACTTCTTTATGTTTATGACAGGTGTTATGTCATGTTTATGACAGTGCCATGTCAGTCTCATGCACATCCCTTCAAATAAAGTGTTACCCACAAGAATAACTTCACCAGAAAAACAGTAATGTTTTGCAACAGAGTGCAGCACTAAAACTGTCAAATCATCTGTCAGGTCTTCTGAAAACTGAGATTGACAAGAGAAATCTGCCTAATCTAAAAGATTTGGAGAATGTTTGTAAGATGAAATGTGCTTGTTATTTCATTTGAATAGCACAGAAAATGTGTTACATCAAACATACAAAAATGTTGGAAGATATGTTTTAATGCGTCTATAGGCACTAAAACAGAAACTAAATGCGGTATGTTGCTATGTCTATCTACATCAAACATAAACTTTGTATCTTTGTTGAATTTGTTTCGTGTCTCTTTTGAATATATTTTCTCAACTGCATAAAAAAAAATTATTTATCCTATTAACTTTATAAATAACACTGTGCTATGCCATTGTGGCAAAAAAAAAGATGTAAATATTTTGTCAAAATTAGATAAAAAAAAAAAAAACACATTTCCCTTTTCTACAGATAAATTTTGATGTGCAATGTGCACCAGAAGATTGATAAATACAAATTGTGGAGCCTTCATATGACTCACACTTCTTTATTTAGGTGTCCACTGCAGCAGGGTAAGGAGGGTTGTGCATGTAAAATGGTCCCAGTGCCATTCAAGACCACCAGGGGGTGAAACATGTACGCGTGGTGGTGTTGCCACAATGTTTCAGGAAGGAGGGGAGTCTGTGCCGCTGTGAGGAGGCTTTTTGAATGGCAGACAGCTGGCAGCAGAGGAATCAACTAACCACAACAAGGATCACGTACTGGACGAAAAATAAACAATGGAGAAACAACAGAGAATCTTACGTGACAGGATTTTATGTAACTTTACTATTTTCCGTCTTATACAGTCAGAAACATTGGAATAAGTATGTTTTTTTTTATTGTTACTACTAATATTTGTCCAAAACTAAGCCAATTATTTTTCCGCAATTCCCCTTGATAAAAATTGTATTTAATACATTTGAAAAAGAATGATGCACACAAAAAGTCTTTTATTTTTTTTTTCTGAATAGCAGGATCTATTATTGGGGGATTGTTAATATGTATCATTAATTCTGATAGGTAGGAGGTCTGTTTAGTGCTGTTACTGTGGGTTAGGATGAGAAGAAAGCAATGAGTGCCAGGCTCAAAACCAACCTGAGTAAGCTCTGACTTAGGGAAGGAAATTGCTGCTGTTAGAATCGATTAGCTTCTCAAATTGGGGTGGGGGTTGGGAGGACACAAGAGACATTTAAAACAAAAGTTGGTACAGACGGCACACTGTTTAGATAGCCTTACCTTCCCTTTGCTACCTGACCTGGAGACCGCTTAGGAATACAAGTACAGTCACAGATTTATTAGGATTTATTTCATGTCTGGATAAAACTTGATTTAACCAGGCCGCTGGTCTGAGTGTTTGAATCCTATGTGTGATGGACTCTACAGGTCATAACCTGCATCTGGATGCTGACTTCTCTTTCAGGTTGGTTGTTCCTAATGAACCGACTGATGGAATAGCATGGAGGTGCGCCGTTAAACACGGAGGGAGTGGTGACAATGAGTGGAAGTCCATCAGATGCCGGAGGAAAACCCGTGAGAGACCAATGCATTTGTGCGCGTGCTTGTGTGTTAGCTCTACGGGAATGTTTTGTAGCTGCAGGAGGGGTGGGGAGCACATGGTGTGACACATTTATGGGTTAGAGCTTTGGAAACTGTTTTCTGCCTAACCAAATGCTTTTTTGCGCAATGGGTTACTTACAGAACTGAGAAATGGGAGCATCCATTTGGGCTGAAGCCCCCCCTTTGGAGTTTAGTTTCTGGACCTGAGTGGGTGGGACGGGCTTGTGGGACTGGCCAGTAGCACGGTACATGGCCTGGACCCACAGGATGCGGTCCTGCTCGTCGTCACTGGCAAAGATCACAGTGTCGCCCTCCTTCACGGCGTTGAAGAAAGCCCTGCCTCCATCCAAGCCTTTGAGATGTCAAAGAACATTAAAAATTTATAAAATACCTGTATGTTTGCTTGCAGTTTTATTCTTTTTTTTTTTCCCTGTGCATTCTTACCAGGCTGGGGGTCACTGTAGTCCACAGTATACCCATCCAGCTGCAGAAGCTCCTGTGGTTCGGATTTTTTCTCTCTGTAGCTGCACATGGCAAAGGTATACTGACTCACCTAGAGACAAAGTTAAAGAGCTCACATTAAGCAGACAGAAAACAGGTTAATTTTTAATTGCTGTTTAGACGCTGGGTAACAACATCAAGAATGACTTTGACATTAATTATAACCAATTTATAAATCCAAAACTTAAATTTGTTTTTTGCAGTTTCATCATCTTATTTTGCAAAAATGTTGAAAATCCAACTTGTAAAGCATTTATTTTTTTTGTCATCCCACAAAATCCTAAAATATAAATGTAAAAAATATATTTATAATTTTAATTTAGTTATATCAAAATGTCAAACAACTAATTATTGATCCATAACCTCCTGATTCCATGTGGCATAACACAGAGGCCTATTTATTTTAGTCACTCCTCAAAAGGGCAGTGAACATGTCATTCAGGTTAGACAGAGGTGTGATGATGTTCACAATTCAAGATGTAGCTACAAAAAGAATACTATCTCTCCTAAACTTACCCAAATCTACACGCAGAGAAGTGATACATAGTATATATACATCAATAACAAATAATAACAGCTTCAGTAATGACTATCAGGTTGACTAAACATCATTTTTTCAGAAAGGGCCCACCTGCACAAGCACAAAGAAACGTTTCTTCCAGCGTTTCCACACGTTCTTCCCAAAAGCCCACAGATACCTGCGGCAGCAGTAAACGTAGGCGATGACAGATCAGAAAACACTTAATGGTTAACATGAAGAAACTTTGAACAAGCCTTTTAACACGGACCTCTTATACAACAAGTCTGAATAGGAAAAAAAAAAAGGATAGGGATAAAAAATTCGGTGAATTTGAATGTGCTGGCTCTGTCTACAAAATAAATAAATAAATAAAATAAAACAAACATACACATAGGTAAATACACATATATATGTATATAAGCTACACACTGTCATCCACCAGGGGGAGATGTGCACTTCACAGTATTTTTCCACAGCACATGAAAAGAAATGAGGCCAAGGAGCTGAGAAAGGTTGGAGTTTTACAGGAAAAGGCACAGAAAATTAAATCCTCATAAGAACATCCCTGTGTGTCTTATTTAGCTGCTGACTTTCTCTTACCCGCAGTGTTTCATGTTCTGTGGTTTGTCCATGCGTATAGCCAGCTTTATTTTAAGATCTTGGTCAGGGCAAGCCTTTGTCACAGTCATCTTATGGAGCTCTGACTGTTTGGGACTGTTAGGTGTTGGGTGGAGGACAACCTGCGTACAAAGACACCACAAATGGCAAAAATGAATAAATAAATAAAAAATTACTGATCTCCTCTTATTTTCTGCTGGAAAGTCTTTATTTTGTCTTTCTGTGCAGCATTCAGCAGCAACCGTTAGTCTTTGCAGAGGCTGGTGATTGTGTGTGTTTGCCTCTAGTGAAATATTAAATTGCAATGCGGTGAAGCAACAGAAGAACACCGTTTCTCTCTGCCTTGAAGAAGAAGAAGAAGAAGAAGAAGAAGAAGTAAAAAAAGAGAAGGCCTAATCTCTCTTTGCTGACTTAAAGAGCTTCGAGGAAGCCTGCTTTCCTGCCAACTCTCTTGCAGTGGGAGATCAAAGAACTCTGTCTCAGACAAGGTCACTGTCACTACAGGGACATCTGAGGCGCCATTGGCCCAACGCATACCAGCAAAACTACCTCTCTTAGGTACCTGTCACTTTTAGGCATGAAAATACAAGGTAGTTTTAAACATTCCTGTTTCCCTTCATGACATTTATATCAAATTGAGTCAGATGAGATTTAAATAAAATGCCTAAATTGAATCCAGAATTTTTCTTTAGTAGTAGCTGGATTTTACTTCATTACAAAAGGTGTTTCTTACTCAGAAGGAAACAATGTAGAGATGCACCAAGGTTTTAAAAAGGCATGGTTAAAGTTTTTTAACCACAACTTTCTACGTCCCTATGGAGCATTAAGTAATGCTGTCCCTCCTCTACCTGTTGCTGAGCAATCTATCAATTGGCAGAAAAAAAAAATCACATCTTATACATATGGATCATGAAGTGATGTGGTACTTCCCCTCCACCACTTGCTGCTGCTGTGCACTGCCAATCAGCTGGCTGAGAAAATGTTTCTATTGGTTACAAGAAAACCAAACGAAACTGCTTGGACAGGAGTTTTCCACAGCGAAATGAGGCATGTAGTAATACAGAGCTGCCCCTTCCCCTCAGCACAATGTGCTTAAAAAAAGCTTAATGAAATATGAATTTGGCTGTTTGAAAATATTTCTGGCAGCGAAAAACATGGACGGTTATGGCATCAGCACCATTTAGCACACTGTTTTAAACTTACAACTGGCAATATAGACACAGAAAATCATTGACAAATTCGACTGCAGGCTCTACTTGTGGATACAAATTATCCAACTAAGTTACTATTTATGACTGTGTTTCTGTGTAATACCAAAAAAAAAAAAAAAAAAAAAAAAAAAAAAACAGTTCTTAACCATCTGCATCCATGAGAATATTTTGGAAGTTGTATGAATAACACTCATCTTTCTGGTTGATAAATGTACTGAAAACCTTTGTTGTCAGTTAGTGCATAAATAGCCTGTTATTGTGAAACCATGGTGTTTTTACTCAAGGTGATCTGAGTCAACACCTAGTAGAGACATTGATAAATATGAAACTGTAATGTTACCTTTCTCTAAAAAGCAATTGATAAGATACTTTAAGCGTACTGTTGCATGTGTGTTTTCATTTTTGGTTATCGCTGGCGTGATCCTTGATCTTCTGTAACTGCTAAAATTGTGAGTAAACAGAGGCTTTACCCTGCCCAGCTCTTTGTCTTCCAGCGCCAGCACGCCTGTACTCTCTGTAAACAGTTTCACCTTGACAGCAGGCAAAGGGTGTGTAGTGGTGAAGTCCCCCTGGGTTCCCCAGCTGAAAGACAAAACAGAAAACACTCAAGAGGTTATTTTCCATGACAGTGTAACACAGTGATCTCATCTGTTGAACAGTCAACAATGTCTCGTTGGAGCAATACGACTGTGTAATTTCTATTACGGTTGTATATTCATATATTTGTGTATGGATGCAAAAAGGAAACTGTGGAAGAACAGGAAAGCAACTGAGAAATCCAGGTAATGTTTAAATTGCAATGCTCTTGTCCTCAAAAGGGCCCGTCTACACCCGGGACACTGGGTGTTGAAGCTGCTGCCATCGAGGCGCAGAACCAGAGTACTGAGGTCTCACACTAATGCCTCAAGAACAGCTTTTACAATTGTTCTGTAATTCTGATCAATATGTCGCCTCTTTGAAGGACATGTGCAATACAACTGTAATTTTTAATTTATTTGTTCTTATTTATGGCTCTACTATTAATGCACTGCATTTTTTTTTTATCCCAGCATTTTTCTTTGCACCTTGTATGGGTCAATAGACTGATTTGTTGTACTGCTACACATTGTTTGTTGGTACAGTGAGGATGTATCAAACACTTTGAAAACACATCAGTAACAGTTCTGTTCATTGCTACTGGCTTTCACAAACAGTTACTACTCATGTTCTACTGTAAGGAAACAGTTATGTGACTCCATTAAATAACTTTAGCCAGCAGGTGGTTGCACACTATAATTTAGGTTTTGATCAGAAGTCATAATCTGTCATTGTTAATTTGTCAACTAATCCAAATGGGATTTGATTCACAGCCACTAAAATTGGGCTCTCATGTAAAATATTCATTTATTCAAATATATAACTCCGAAGACAAATAAGCTGAAGCAAAAAAGGCAGTGAGTGGGTAACAAAAAATTGGGAAGGTATTGGGAAATTGACTCAAAACCCATGTGGATACATATTTGTTTGTTTTTTGTTCGCTATTTTGCTATTTTCTCTGAAAATTAGTAATCAATGCCATACTCTTAATGGCTTGGTTCAAAGCCTGCAACACAAGTTCATTGTGTTTGTTGTGATTTCTTTTTTCACAAAAAAAAAAACTGTTTTATTTTACTGGTTTTGTCCACTAATTAAAGTTTCCCTTTGATTTCCAAGATTTTAATCAGATGAAGGGAGAAAGGCTAACAAGGGAAATATTAGGAAGTGCTGGTTGAGCTGCAAAACACAACTGTGACTTTTTTCAGTAACTGGGCGAAAGCAAAAACTGATTCAGAGCTGTTATTGGTGTTGATGCAGACATCGCCAATGAAATCCCCTTTTCAATCATAATTAACATCTTGAAAATTGATCATTCTTCAACTAAAATGACCCAACAATGTTCAATGTTTTGTTGAAAAAGTTTGCTTAAACCAAACTTTTTCTCCTATTTCTAAGCACTGGACCACACAGAACAATCAACTGTAGTAAAATGACTGCCTCTATCTTTTGGACACGAAGGAAGGAAACTATGCAGATTTTAATAACAAAGTGTGCATAGAAAGAAAAATTGACAACATATTTTTGGCTCCAGGGGGACCTGAATGAAATCTGATAACCTATTTTATTAGAGTCGGTTGGAATAAACAACATTTTAAAAATGAACAAAAGCAAAAAAAACCATAACACAATACCTGAGGGATTATGGAGTAGTAACAAAGACATTTTCTAACAGACTAGCTCCTCAGAGCCACTAAACACACAGAAATACACAGGGAACAAGGTGAAATATGCAGTACTGTAGCCATGAGGGCTTAAGTGACAAGATTTTTATTTTTAAATATTCAATATTAAACTTTCAGTACTGTAACTCTAAACTTTTGCAGCCTTCACAGTTTGATTAAATGCTTAAAATCATGCCATGTAAGGACAAATTAAGATTCTAACATGTTCATTTCTATCCAAAGAAAGGATTTTCCTCCTCTCAAAATTTTCCACAATCAACTGCTGCTGCTCTTGAAAACTAGAGAGGGAGCAGAGAGACAGCTGACAGACAGCGGGTAGTCAGTGGTGAGTTGTGTTGGTTTCACGTGCAAATATCGTTCTGGCATGAAGGTGACCTTGTCTCTAAATGGAAGGTCTAATAATGGACATGACAGCAGTGCGTTCTTGGAGCTCCTCCTGCAAAACGGGTCAAATCCTCTGCATGCTAAATCTGCTCGCAGTTGTACTGTGTATACAAAAAAAAAATAAAAATAAATCAACCCTTCCATCAAGTCATCAAAGTTCAATGTTAATTCATAACAGTAATTTGAATGTCAGCCTGAGTGCACGGTGGCTGAGCACGCTTAATTAATGTTTGTGAATAACCAGCAGCAGTCTGAAGGGTAACATCCATCTGGCGTGACTTCATTTGTGTGTATGCAAGTACATGTACGCTCTTTACATAGAAACACTCAACCCATCATACAGCCTGTCAAGTAACTGTCATTCAAAGTTTGCAACATTTACTTTCCAGAGGCTGAACCTTTAAATGCAGCGTAGATCCAAACTATTTTGCTACGTCTTTCAATTCAGCGATTTAAATTGGCGTAAAGTGGTTGTCTTAAGAGTGTTCACTGTCTTTTCTCTTCCAGTTCCTGTCCTCATCGCTGTCTTAACCCTTCCTCAAAATCTGTCTCTTGTGTTATCAGGATCAATAGAAGACGTTTGGGGATAAAAATAGCGTATATTACTGTACATGAATATTTCATGGGTGGCTCTTTTATAGAGTGAGTTGTACAATTCTGGAATCTGAGATTAATGGAGAAGCTATTTTAAGGAGAGGATAGATTTATCTAAATTTGGACATTGCAGATGTGATGAATGAGGTCCGACGAGCTACATTAATAACCAGTACTGTGTCTTGCAAAACCTGTTCACATTTTGTCACGTCACATCCAGAGCAACACAATAAAGTGCATAATTTTGATGTGAAAGGAGAATGATGAAAGATTTTCAAGCACTTTTACAAATCAAAATCTAAAAAAGTGTGCATTTTTATTTAGGCTCCTTTGGTAATCTTAAATAAAATTGAATCCGGTTTCCTTTGGAAATGATCTTATTAAGACAAGTGCAGCTGTCCTTTGAGGGAATCCAATGCTTGTTAGTGAACAAATAGGATCATAAAGACCAACGGAGAAAGCAGAAAGTTCAAGGAGGAAGGTGCGAAGCCAGTACACCTCTACACAATATTCCTAAGATTGGAGAAATGATTGATATCAAGCATAACTGCAAATCTATGAAGACCTGTCTATTCACCTAAGTTAACAGGTAGCATCATCATGCTCCCTCCTTAAATAATCTTTACAATTATACACAACTGTATGTGTCTTTTTATTTTATTCTTTTTCACACACATTTCCAGTTAAACAGATAGAAATCTGTGATTATATTGTGACAAAAGAGGAAAACGTAAAAATAACTGGAATACTTTTCCAATGTTGGACAGAGTTAAATAATCAATTTCCACTTCCTGATTAAAAATGACCCAGTTGAAATAGTTTGGTTCAGATAGAAAATCTCAGAAATTATAACAGGTTGAGCAAATCAGGGTCATTAAAGGGTTGTCTCTAAATATTTAGAAATTCCCACCTAAAACAACATTGTTAGTACCAGCATAATTAGGGTAAAATTTGATTATGTCAGTTACACCAGATTAACAGAAAATAAAAAGTTTTGTGCAAGTGCACAGTCCAATTTCTTTTAAATGTCGTAATTTACATGCAAAGTGCTTCTGAGAGGAAATGAGGCATCTGAGAGCCCCTGAAGAGCGCTGGGAATGTATCGCTGCAAGCTGAGAAACCACTGAGATGTGGGAGAGTTTTGCAGCAGAGGCTTACTTTAAGTTTTAAGTGCATCTTAAAAGTCAATTCATTTAGATAAGATTCTTCTAGGATCTTATTCACAAAACTGCGAATGGTTTATTGAAAGAAAACAGCAATAGTCAGCAATTTAATTACTTTTATCTTCCATGTAAATGGAGTTTGTTTTCTGCCCTAGCAAACGGCTGCGAGTCTTGAAATGTAATATAAATAACGGACTGTGTATTTCACAAACATCGTTGTTTGTTAAATGCCGGTGGTAAACAGGCATCCGTGTGTGCACACTCACGTTGGCTTGGACGCCTCTGCTTGGTCGGTCTGGAGCTTCTCGCCTCCCTCCACCTCCATGGTGCAGTAAACGATCCTGTTTGGAGCCAGAGACTTCAGCCCCACCACTTCCATGATCACCACCTGGGAAGCAGAGCAGTCTTAGAGAAGATCGTCGAGAAGTGACTCATCTCTTTAGAGAGGTCAGAGAGCAAGAGAGTCAAAAGCAGAGGAGCGCGCAGAAAATCCATCCAGAAATACTACTAGAGCAACAATGAGTGTTTACACTTACAGCTTCTGTCTTCGCTGTGCAATAGATTCTGGGTGATTTTCCACTGAAATAGACTGTGAAAACTGCTGCTACCCTCGATGGAGCCTGCAACTCCCAATCCTCAAAACTGCTTGCAGACATAATCTGCCACATAAAGTCTTATACCTCCTCTTTATAAGCTCAGTGCCTACATCGTAGCTCATCACTTAATGTCCTTGAGTTTTTGTAAATGAAAATAGCAATAAGAATTAAAAGCAAAAAAAAAAACAACAACATTTTATATATTTCTGATGACTTCATTTAATCTATTGTGTTTGTCGCTCAAGAAAGGCAAAGTGCGACCTGATGCAAGTTGCGCACTTTGTGAACCCACTGCAGAATCCAAGCAAATAGCTCGTGCAAGGCAGCAGCAAAAATAAAATGTTGGATTGCTTTGTGAATTTCCTCCATGTTGGCATTAAAAGATGGGTTGACAGCTACACAATATGTACTCTATAACACATACAGAGCAGGTCTGCTGCTATGTGCGTTTCATCACAGGTGAGACCCTTGGTTGTTACTCATGGAGCTTTGCTTAGATGTCTGAGTAGTGCAAGATGTGGGCTGTAAGTAACATTGCCCCAGGTCGGCCTGAAGGTTTTCAGCTGTCTTACACAGCTCTCCAACTTGGATCAAAACTTCGGTAGATTTCGCTCACACAGTTTCTTGTCTCTGAAAAATCTTTGGATGCATCCGTAAAGAAACTCCGTGGTAGAAAAGTTCCTGAAAACATCCACATTGCTGAAACTTGAATGCTTTTGCATTTGAGATTCAAGAAATCACTGAATACATCTCTGAAGTTCTAGCACAGAAATATTCAATGAATATTAAAAAAGACTGTTTCTCAGAAAACAGTTATTATCCTGACTCACTTATCAAGAATGAAATCTCAGGTTGTGTTTTAATTTAGATTTTCTTCTCAAAATGTTCAATTTTGCCAAATTTCTGCAATGATTTAATGTTGATTTCACAACAGGGGAATGCACTCGGACACATTTTGTCAATTTTTTGTGCATCAATTAACAGCTTTAATATACATTGGACTAATTTTCGTCAAGTCACACCAAGAAAACCATTTATAGGATAATAATATATTTTTTTGTGCATCTTATACACCAGCTAGGTCTTAAGCCCAGCATGATGGTTTTACACCCATAATTATTGAATACCTGCTTAGGTCATTTATAAATCAAATAGATGTCGGCACAAACCTGTCCTCCAAATGTGGCAGGTGTTGTGAGGTATAATGTTTTCTTTCATGTTGTTAATGCATATTTCTTCCAACATTGTATGGAAGTAAGTCTGAGGCCATTATGAACTCACCGACTTTGAAATAGCACTGCATCATAAGGAAGAGAGGTGTGATTGCGCTCTGTTCTGTGGTGATAACTCATCTGAGACAAGCTGATAACAAGATGAGTCACATTTCCCATTAAGGAGCAGGTAAATAGGTTTTTATGCACACGTGTGTGCGTCAGTCTGTTCTTCACACAGCGTCTGCTGGACCGTCTGAACAGGTGTGCTGTCTGTTTCTATTCTTAGCGCGGAGCAGGGAAGTGTTTCTCCTCGGTTTTGATTTCTAGTCCCGCTGAGGCAGACGTAGATTTGCACAAGGCGTGAACATCTTAAAGGGGTAATATTTGTAACACTTGGTTACAGCTGGTAAACCAAAATATGTATTACCTCCAAAGTAAAAGAGAGAACCACATCAGACTTGGAGAGAGTGTTCTCGTCCTCCTGGCCCATATCGATGATCGAGGTGTTGTGGCCTCGCTTCAACTTCTGGAGCTTAAACTCTCCACCTTTGGACACAGGCATGCTTTCCAAGTTGGCCATAAGCTGATTCACGGAGGACTTGAGCTCCTCGATGTACATGGCCTCCATCTCTTTGGACACAAATTTAGGGAACTTGCCGCCCTGTTGGGGAGAACAGGAAAGAATCAGATATTTCTAAGACAGCTTGAAATCAAAAGCCTGACAATTTAAAGCTTCTTAAGACCAGGTCGTATAATTTCACTTCACAATGACATAACACAAATTACCCCTCACAATCATCCACATCTACTGAAGTATAGAACACTCTTTCATTTATTTTCCTTATTTGTGGCCTGAAGCTCACACCATGGTGCCCATACTAGTGACACCATATTTCTGAAATATTAACTATATAACAAAGCATATTAAAACCAATCTGAGTGCTCCCTGTAGAGTCTGACTCACCCTGGCAATCTGGTCTGCCATCTGAAGACGACCATCAAGCTCTCTTCTGATCTGTGCAGCCTGCTCGTCCAGATTGTCCAGCTATTGATAAAAAAAAGAGGAAGAGGTAATTCGGGTCATTTTAAGGAGAATGAGATACTTTCTAAGCCCAAGGCTCAAAATCAAGGAGCTTTATTCACACAGAAATAATGTCTGCATCAAATATGAAATAAAATCCTTATCTACACACATTGATATAAAAATGTATTCATTTTTGACTGAAAACAAAAGTTTATGTATTAAAATATGCACATAAACTTTTAGCTTCTTGCACAAGGATCATACAACATTGTGTAGCAACAATATTTTAATAGGATACTGCCTAAATTGATTTCCTTCACAGTGACATTGTAGAAGTGCTTTTGTACCAAATTAATTCAAACTGTCCGGTAAAATATTGTGCACAACTGGACAAACCTAAAAGGTCCCACCATTTTTACAGGCTCAATACAGCAGATTTAAGGCAGATTTATTTTCTCTTCGCTGTTACAATCCACAGTTGGCTATACACTTTGGAGATGAAACTGAAGTAGTGTCAGAATTACTTGAGGCAGCTTTCTAGAATTGAATCACAAGTCCACAAAGACCTAAAGACCTAATCTTGTATACACAATTTGAGCTTGTGTGGGACTTGGGGGGCTGAGGGGGGAAGGTGTATTCCATACTCAAATCCACATTGATGCATCCCCAAATCAGCAAGAACACGATCCTGCACACAATTTCCCTACGCTGCTCGCATTTCAAGAATAAGGATCAAAGTTCCACCTTATACAATAATACACATCTGCAGCCTTGAAACCCATTTTTTTTTCTTTTTAAGTTGTTGAGCACTTACTATTAATCATTATTGTTTTTTCTTTGATGCAAAATTGTATGCCGAGCAGAATAGAGTTATAATGGCTTTATAGAACTGAATTACAGAAAATAGGATTAGCAGTTTTTTTAGACCTCAGAATAAAAAACCGAGAGGACCCGTGAATCTCAGTGAATGTACAATGGTCTTTGGGAGCTTTTGAATGTTTAATGACGTAACCTTGATGTGGGCAATGTCTCCATAACCTCACTCATGTTTCCAGCTGCAGCTGCCGGCGCCGGAATAAATTGAAGGAACTTCTGAACTCGTACAAGAGAAATAAGCCCTTCATCAAAAAAGCAATTAGTTCATACATGAGTAACTCAATAGTTTTCCCCTCTTCATATTCAGTGTATCGCCTTTTTCCTTCCAGCAGCTGTGCAAATGATTCTGAATCACTTATTCATGTGCTAGTTAATTATTCAAAGAAATCTTTCTGTTAGTACATCTGTAAAAATAAGTTCTTTGTTTATTATGTTTATAACAACCAGGGTTTTTTTTTAAAGCAAGAAAGGAAATGAAAACAGTCATCATAAAACAATCTAATTTTGTTCACAATTATTTTATTTTTTTTTTAATTCAGAATAGTGTTTTATTATTTCACATTCTTCTTTGTTTTTCCAACACACCAAACAGGGACTTGGGTAAATTATTTAAATAAAGGCTTTCTTTGCAAACAAGAACCACACCATCCTTAAACGAATTCAATACAACACGCAGATAGTATTCGGGGTAGTAGCAAATATAGATTTGTACAATGCTATGATTTTTTTGATTAACTTTTTTAGACATCCATCCAACCATTATCTTATCCCTAGTGGAAAAGCTTGCCATCTACACAGCATTTGGATAAGATTTGTCTTGTTTAAACTTCAAACCTTGCTTGTTTGATGTTCTTCTGCCTCAGGGCTCCAGAAAGCATACTGTAGCATCTTATTAGATGCTTCAGTATGACAAAGGTTTAAAGATGTCTCAAATGAATTTGAAATAAGCCAGCCAACTGGAAAATAGTCTACAAATGGAGGACCTTTATAACAATGCCAATCTGCCCAAACCTGGCAGCCCAAGAAAGTTCTCCCTGAAAGCAGACCATGGCATGTTAAAAACCTTATAAAAACCCAAAAATGTCATCATGGGACCTACAGTGAACTCTTTTGGCTGTTTATATGAAAGTGCATGCCTTCATAATAAGAAAGAAACCTTATGAATGTCACTTAGTGTAAAATGTTCAAATAGGAAAAGCTTGTTCTTTTAATCAGAGAGAAGTTTGCCATAGAGAAAGTAGACAGCAAAAGAGATTTCTGGACTGATGTTCATGTACAGAATAGTCTGTACTAAATAATCTGGCTATCAGAACATAAGACAATGTTTGGCATAAACCAAATACAGTATTCCAGCAAAAGAATCTCCTATAAATTATGAAGCATCGAGGTGGAAGTGTTGTGGTTTGGGGATGCTTTGCTGCAGCAAGACCTACCAGTTTACCATCATAAAATCAACTCACAACGGTAACACAAATCAGAGGGTGGTGAAGTAAAATCAGAGAGCAATTGTAGAAAAACTTAAGCAAACCTAGAACTGTAACCTGTAACATCAGTGACATGGCCGATACTTGTACACCGGTATCTAGTCCACAAGACTAGAAAGCTAAGCTGCCACACACTGGCACCACCACAGAGGGGGGTTTGAACCAAAAACCAGACGAGCTCCGACCACCTGAGGCACCTCACAGAGAACAGTCAATCCAGACATTTTACTCAAATGAGAAGAATGATTTCTCATAGTACTACTCAAGTAAAAGTAAAACATACACTGGAGCAAAATTATTCCTAACAGTATATTTCTTTCAAAAAGTTACTAAATGTAATTGAACAAATGTGACTTGTTACTACCACCTCTCTGTCTGCTGCAACTGCAGTGAATGGTGCAGAAATGCCTCTTGGCAAAAATGTTATTTTCCCACAGGTTTTGATTTTGTTATTTTTAATATGACAAGGAAATCCAATCAAAATGTAATCTCACATCTGTTTTTTTTTTGTAACACCAAGAAGAAAGATAGTTTGTATTTTAATTGTTAATGTGTATCTTAAAATGAAAATCAAGAACTGTTCCATTTTTGGTTTTCATAGCTGGCTTCTGAGAAGAAAATACAACTATCAAGCATTCATGGATTCAAAATGTCTGCAAGCTCTTTAATAAAGACTTTGTAACTTTATATTCCATTTAAACTTTCAGATTTTAATGCTTCAATCAAACTGGTCTTGTTACCAGAAGAAAAAAAAATACTAGTTGCAGGGTTTTCGTTTTCTTTCTTTTTTTTTTTCCAGCTGGCATTTTAACAGTGGCAACCTGGCCTTTTGCAACTAATGATTTAATGGCTTAAAAGGGTCCATTATAAAATTCATAGTGACTGGAATTACTGTCATCAAAATCACTGAAAAGCGGCGGTCAAGGTAAATATGATGTGCAGTCTTAAAGACTCTCGCACAGATTAGCGGTTATGAAAAATAGTGGAGCACGACTACAAAAAGGCCAATTCAGTTTCTTTCCAACCGACTGCAATCACAGAAGCACGATGTGGCATCGCACATGAAAAGATCGAAATCAAAAGCGATTTCCACCTTGGTGCATAGAAAATATGTTGCCATCACCGCAGGCAATCTGAATGAACCACATAACTTTTCTGGGGTTTATTTGTGGAAGTGTCAAGTGTTTTGAACTTTCCCTTTTCTTAGTGGTTTCAACGACAAATATAAGAAAAGCTTTGACTTCAATCGGATTTGTGTTGAAGTCAGTGTTTATTAGATTTCTGCTCTTCTGTGGCACAAAGTGTACTGATTTTTAGCTTAAAATCTTCCCTTTGAAATTGAAAAGTACTTTTCTTCACATCAACAATGAAAAAGTGTTTTAGATTAGCTGACACAATGAACTAGTGGATGCCTGATGTCGGTGTTTTGCTCTCCACTTCTCTATGCTTCGTATTTCTTCTGTTGTTCTCTCAGCCAAAACATCTCATTCCTGTCATATTTGATGCTGTGAGTCACCAGTCACCAGCATGTTCTGTGTGAGATGATTAGGACAAATCTCCACCACAGTTACACTTAAGGAGACATGAACCATTTCAGAGAGCAGCACGGTCTGAGTTCACACTAAAAAATAAATCGTGGCTTGTGCTGAAATTGGGAAATCATTTATGTCTTTTGTTTTGCTATATTACCTGTAAAGCAGCCAAAAAATTATTTTTCACAGGGTACATGCAAAACAGAAATTCTATCCTGATAGGGACGGTGATTACTTTTTTAAGTGTAATGGTGTTTATTGATTAAATTCTTTCTCGAATGAAAGAACATAAATAATACAGGATAACTTAAACCTTTTTCTGTGCTTTTAAATTTCTAGGACCGTCAGCAAAGTTTGACAAAGGCCAATTTATGGCCATTCTATACCAACATGACTGTGGACAAATGCACAAAACAAAGTTCCATAAAGACACGGATGACTGAGTTTGGCATGGGGAAAACATGACTAGCCTGCAGAGAGTGCTGACCTCTACATATCACACATTTTTGAAGTTTTTTTAGTAAATATATAATGAATTGCTACTTTGAAATGTTTCATTGGCATAAAAGCCCAAATAAAAACTTTGATACTCACAGGCTTTGCCCCCATGCGGAAGTAGAGCAAACCTCAGACAAACAAACAGTGTTATAATGGCAAAGGTAGTGGAACTCAATGCATGTCTTACCCAAGACATTTTTGCCTTATAAGCCAAAGACAGAGACAAGAAAATTCTCCAACAAGTCCTACATCAGGTCTGTAAAGTTGTTTGCGAAAAACAACAGAGAAGTCAAAGGTTAAACGGGCTTATGAAAATCTGCCTTCCGGAAAATGCTTAAAGATATTAGCGTAAAAATGTTGCTTAAATGTAAATACCACAGTTACTACAGCCTATGTTATCATGCTGCCATAGAAATGCCATTGGAATTTACACACATAAAATCAAGTATGACTACAGGTATTGATAGCTTTGATTTGACTGTCAATACCTGTTGTTATGACAAAAAATGGGATGTTTACTACCAGTTACCTTCGGGCAGGCGAAAATGTGGTAGTTGCTGTTAAAGTTTCATTCAATTGGACATGAGGTTGGCTGCAGGCTTTGATCCATTTCTTGCGTTATTCCAGACTCTGTTTGGGTTTTGGAAATGTAATAATTTGTATTCCGCCCTGGACATGCCCTGGATAATTGCATGTTTCCTATTGACTTCCTATTTTCTTCAAAACCTTCATGACCGCAGCGCTTTAGCAATGTCGAACCCCAGCTAAGGGGCGTGTACTTCAGGACAAATAGCGACCGCCGACTGGTCTGTTGCTGGCAAACTCTAGAATGATTGACAGATGGCATCATGTCAAAAGCTTTACGGTTTCATTTTATCTAACAGGTATATGAAGGGAACCGCCAGCCTCCTCACAACAATTGAAGGACAATATCTAAGATTCCTTTGCAGAATAATGCATTCGAGTCCCATACAAAACACATAAAATAGTTTCTCTATTCTAAGCAACAAGTTAGGGGCAGCTGCTTAGCATACAGGGTGCCAACTCTCCACCGACTGCAATAGAATAAAAGCTACGGTAAATATGTTCAAGGTGCAACTTCCAGATAGTTTTTGATTTGTTTTTTATCTTGTGTTTTTGCATCTTTTCTGATGTCATCTAGGGCAACTGTCCAAAAACCCTAACCCTGTCCACTGACCTCTGGATTTCATCTATATGAACGAAATAGTTCATATAGTTTGTGATAAAAAAAAAAAAGGATATAACCCAAACTTAGAAACAACTGAAAATAATAAAATAAAAAACTTCTTGCATTGTTGCTGCAGCTTAGCACCTGATTCTATTTTGAATGTAATGTACTCTAAACTCCTCTGGCCTCCTGCTGGGGGGAAACATGCCAGAACTGACCTCCCTCAGCCTCTGGGTACTTCACCTATTCCTATTACATTAACGGGCCTTGTCTCTCAACCTTTACCATATTGATTTTCTGCCCATTCCAGCAATCTCTCTTAAGAGAGAATGAGCCAAAGTGCACATACAGTCAGGGGAGGAGTACAGTATCTTACAAACTCAAGGGGAAAAAAGACAAACAGTGTTGGATCTTTTTGAAACTGAACAAAACTAGATCATGTGCAACATTTTGTTATGTGAAAAGAAGAAAATTATGTTCTTATCATCTTATCTACCACCTTGGGCTTGATTCTGTTCACTGATCTGCAGAATATGAACTTATGTCAGCCAGATGCCTCTTAAATAAAGGACAGCAAGCATAGACAGTTAAGTCTGATGCGCTACCAGCACTGGCCACTAAACAGCCACCCTGCTATATAACCCAGAGTTCCTGTTTAGTAGAGCACATAATCAGACTCTGCCACCAGCAGCAGCAGAATGTCTGCATAGGAAGCACAGTGGTATTCAGCACAGATCACAGAGTGATGCTTAAATCAAGACCACAATGTGGCAGAAAAGAAAGAACGCAAAGACAAAATTATGCTGAAGTAATGGGGCAAATTGAATTCCTGCCTCGATTCTGTCTCAGCTGCCTATTTCCCACTGTTGTTACCAATCTTGTGTCAAAAAAAAATAAGATAAAAGAACTCCACTGGACTGTGGTGCAACTGACATCTGACATGTGCGCTCCCATAAGAACTGTCAGTACCAAGTCTGGAGATCAGCAGCTTGGCCTGTCAGCATCTGACAGTGCATTTTTACTGTCCCATCTGTGCACCTCCCTCTCCAGCAAACACGACAAACCCAAGACCATATGTCCAAGAAAACTTAAGACTGAAGTAGGTGGCAGGAGAAAAAAACTGGTTTAGTGTAGCCACCTCTAAATTCATAGCTCAACAGCAAAATTTCTGAAATAAGAGGAATGAGTGTGAAGTGTGTAATGTAAAAAGAAGTGTAGCCTGTTTCTATAGCTACTGTCTGAACAGAATCAAAAGTTAGATATTATCCTTTGAATGACAAACTTTCAGTCACGGAACCTCTGAAACTGAAAGGTCAATGCTCGCTATAAGGAAAATATAGGTGGCCACAATAACAAACTCAAAAATGTATCTAAAAATGTGCATTTATTACTGATTAGCTGCGTCGGAGCTGCAGAAACGTAATGCAGGTTAGATTACTTTAGTGTTAGCCGAGATGACAGCAGGTTAGAGGCAGGTGGGTATTTAACAGCCCAGCTGATGACACATTCCCAGGTGGCTGCTGGGACATTAGCAGCAGACAGAAAACATGACTGGGGTGAATTTTTCTGAGGAACACAGACCGGACAGCAGGGTATGATTTAACATGGAGGAGCTGAGGCAACGAGCTATATTTAGATGTGCTGGGAGTGCATGTGTGTATGCTAAAATATGCAGTGTGGGATAGAGGATACATGTGTGAACGTAGCATCTCTGCGTGGTCTTCTCAGTAAACATTTTTAATTTCTCCACATCTTAATTTCTAACTGTTTAATGCTGCCTAAAATATATCTTGATATAAAATGACAACTGATGCAAGCACACAAAATCTAAGACGAAAATCACTCACGCATTTCCCTCCATCTCTGTGGAGCACAAATATTTGATCACCTTCACTGCTCTGTTTGCACTGCAGATTAAAATGCTATTTAATGTGGAGTAGCAAAGGACTGGGCTTTTACATCAGTGTTTTGAGGCTGCACTCAAACCAGACAGCCAAAAACCAAGCACACAAAATCTTAATTTTCTCTTAAAGGGGCATCTTGTACTTTCCAGGCATACAATTCCATTTTATAGCATAATCAAGTATCTATAAAAATCTTGTGATAAAAATGCTATATAACGAAATTTGTCCCTTGAAATTGGCCTCTGTCTTGTTAAGAAGCTCCTGTTCTTTCTGACACTCTGCCTTTAGCACGTCATCTCAACAATGCTTCTCCATTATGCAGTCTACAACTGTTCTTAGGAGCCGTTTCCGATAATAAGCTCACCAGACTAATTGCTGCTGGCTAGTCTAAAGGAAAAGAAAGGGGTTGGAGTCATTAGTTGTGACACCAAAGCGATTCTCACACTCTCCTGTTCTTCTCCACCTCCAGCCTTTTCTGGCTGTCTTCTTCTTTGAGACTGAGCAGACTGTTCAACATGGCTTCCCTATCCTGATTGTTGCACTCTGTTTTTGTTCACACAGATCACCTGGTACTACTTTTTGGACTCGGGCACGACCCACTGTAAGACGACCAGCCCACTATAGCTGTTGCTCTATTATAACGGAAAACTACCTGAACCGTGTTGATAGTGATTTTTAATCATATTTGTAGACGACTTCATAAATGTTGATGTCTGCAAACACTGTCCAGAGTCAGAGGCAGTCTCTCCATGCAGTGTAGCACCACGGCTCTTTCAGTGAAGAGGTAGTTCGGCAGGCATAGCAATGCTCTCATCCTCTCCCAATCCTCTGTGCAGTGAAGAGGCTCCATTACGCAATTATATCAGCTACAGGCTAAGCCAGGGAGAACTCAGGCCTCATTTCCCAACTAACAGTTGCTGACAAGACAAATTATAGAGGAAAAGGAGGAGCCTTCTTTCAGTGCTGATGGGAGGATGGTTTGCCAGTTTGGGATGTGTGACAGAAGATGATTTATGGCTGTGCAGGGTGGAAAGCGTGATCCTGATGTGCTTGTGCTTTACTTTGACACTCAGGCTTGGGTAATTCAATCACCCATTTGAGACTCGGGGAGTAATTTTATGTGAGGAAGAGTCAAATGGTGTGACTAAATATCGCAGGTCGCAAAAAAAAAAAAAAAAAATCAGAGAATAAAAATCTGTGAGAAGTGTTTACTGTGCTCATAGGAAAATGATTTCTAAGTCGTTTGAAATGAAATCCATCTGCCATCGTTGTTCCTCATTGCTTATTGCTGATTGGTTTGGATTTGTGATTTTGCTTTACTAGATCTGACAGTGGGCGAAACTTGACATGCTTTCTGATTATCATCAGAGAAAAAAATTTAATTATAATAATTATCAGTTCTGCAATGAGAGCTTCACTATTTCTCATTCTTTAAAGATGAAAGACATAAAAAAAATATACCAAAGCACTGTGAACATTTTAAATGTGCTGCTAAACACAGTCAGGAAATGCCACCACTGTTTTGTTACAGTATGACCTAACAACAGAATGATCCTGCCCTAAAGCTTTATCTACCCCCTTAACTTAACATGTGGTCCAAGCAACAAAGCTCCCATGACCCTGTTAGCACGGGCTAAGAAAGGACATCAAAATGTCTTAACTGAATTGCAAATAAACTTTATTAACATATACTTTGATACACACATGGGGAAAATTTAATAATTAAACCACCAAACTCTTGAGTTGTAAATTTACCCCATTCAGCCCTGGGTCCTGGGTTTAAATCTGTGGCAATTTTTACTCCCAGTTTTCTTGCACGGGTTTTCTAAAAAGTACTCTGGCTTCCTCCTAAAATCCAAATAAATGCACTTTACGTGAAGCAAGGATGCTAAATTGCCCTCAGGTGTGAGGGCAGGAATGATTGTCTGCACTGTTTGTCTCTGTGTTGGCTCTGTGATGGACTACTATCTGTGTGCCTCTCGGCCATTAATCGGCAGAGACAGCCCACAACTCTGAATGGAATTAAGTGGGTAGGAAAAAAAGGATACCTGAACCACTAATCTCAAAAGAGCAGCCTTCCAGTGAGAAGTCATTTAGTGAGCAGAGGAGTGACTTCGCTTTAAATCTGGCTGATAAGAAAAAAGCTATAAAATGTGGTGAAAAAAATAAATGTTTCAGAGGAATATGGTTTAAAAAAATGTGAACAGTAACAATTAAATATTTCTCTTTGCAGTAAGTAGAAGTAAATTGAGATATATTACAGTAAGATGAGGTAAAATGATATTTATATATATATAAAAAACAACAACAACAAAAACATGGACAATGGTGTTACACTTTGCCAAAAGCTCTGGATGTTGTTGGAGTTTATGGTGGTCATGTCTCTACAGTCCTGGAGTAAACCCAAGGACAACACCTGTGGAGTAACAAACTGGGGTGGTGGTCCCTCTTGTTTTTGTAATAAACAGTGAGAGTCTCTCAGTTACTAAAATATCGTCATTAAACCTATTGCTGAACCTCAGATCCAGGAAAAGCTTAGTAGTTTGTGTCCTGGTCTTGATACAACGGGCTACATCTTCACTTTGGAGTTTGGCTATACGGTACACACGATTGGAGGAACTAGAGAAGGCTTATGAGCTACTCAAGAAGGGCTGATCAACTTTGATGGTCAGATGTTAGAATTGTCAAACACATTGACACAGATATTGAAAAAAAAACAGATCTTTCTCATACACCATGTAAAAAAGCCCACTTGCACCAGTGCTATAAATTTATGCAACTATGCCTCAAATCCTGCACCCAATAATCTCATGTAAACACTTCATTAATCTTAGCAACCTAGAAGTTTGAAACTGGAAGCTGAAGCTTATAACTTTCTGATTGTTTTGGCTAAACAATCAGAAAAATTGTGTTTATAAAGCATTACAGTGTAACTTCCAAAAGGTCAGTTGATATTTAAATGTGGAAACGCATGAGACGGCGATGTCACCATAGAGGAAAACGTTCCATCCTGACTTAGCTGAACGTTATGAATTCCACATCCTCAATCCCAACAGACATGCACTATTCAGAATGAAAGCACACACACACATTTTAAAAGACAAGGCAAGACTTTATGTTCAACAAAATCCCCCTAATTTCCTCACATATAACATATTTTTCAATTTGTTAGCAATCATGCCAACATAGGAAAACTGTGGGACATCATTTTGAGGACTTTCTAGATTTTTTTAAAATGTAATTTTGTCTTGAAATGTAATTCAAAAAGAACTGCTTCAAAAGCACACGTTTTTGAAATTTTATTTTTTTTCAGTGCATAAACATATTTTTACAGTTTTCTGCACCAAAAAGCAAGCACGGAGCCATCAGGGAGTAGCGGCTGGTTGGCACAGCAGCTGTCTGTACCAGTCTAATCAGTCTGTTAGTCATTTCCAGGGGTGATTTTACTTCAGCATGAGACAGAAATAGAACAGTGCTTCCTTCTGACAATTTAGGATGTAACTGCAAAAAATAGTAATTCCCCAGAGACAACATCTAAGAAAGTTGGCCTCTGAGTGAAAGCCAATCCAGGAACAGCTCGGTAGCATGCTGACTGGGATGTCACATGTCCTTTATAAAGAGCATTTTATCACCGAGTTGAGACGCCCATATACGACTAAATATATTATTTAAACATATCATCACCAGTAGAGACTGATATATTCATTACTGGAGCAATTTAAGTTGAGATGATACACAGAACATTTGGAGAAGTTCTAGATGTAAAAAAATGAAAGGAGGTCTCTTCTTTCTCTTCTTTGAAACGAATGTGTTTCTTCTCGCAGCCATGATCCATATTCCATTTCTTACACCGTTGGGCAAATCTGCACATACATTCTGCAGCATATATAATGCATCATTCATTGCTCAGAGCATGGCATGTTCAGAGAAATGGTATTGTGTTCTGCATCCAGATTCCTAACCTGTAGTAACAACTCTGCAGCCAGCATACAAAAGGAAGCAAAGAAAACTAGGTTAGGCAACCTCAAAGGACTGGGAGAAAGAAACAAATACACACTGGATATGAGGGCTGTGGTGATGTATTGCACCTCTGCATTAGAAGGTTCACACTAATGAACACTCGTGCAGAACAGAACCTATATTGATTTTTGCCAACTGAGACATTCAAGCAATACTGAACCATCTAATGTGTTTAACAGCAGCTTGTGCCATCCACTTCAATATATAATCAGCCGCTGACAGGGAACGAGAAAAATCTGCAGCTAAAAAACAAACAAACTAGGCCTTGGGACGTGTGTCAGATGTTAAGGTGTCAGAGGTTTTCTCTGCATCCTGTTTGTATAAGAGTTTTAATCAATCTGTAGTAGTAAGATAACAGTAGGGCTGCTTTCAGCACACCCACAGAGAGCAGTAAAGACAGCAAGGGAAGGAGAGTTATGTCTGACACAAGCGCCCCAGAGTCCACTATTATCTTCCAGTAATCTCAACATATGCCCCCCGTGATAAAGTATTACTGGACTGGTAGCAAGGGATGCATCTCAAGACACCAATTTGATTTTATCGTATCTCTGTTTGACATCGCAGCCAAGGTGGGCGAAGGAGTAAGGAATGTAATATGTAATAAATTAGAAACAGGACATAATAATGCAAACACTGGCCAGATTTGGGATCATTTGACTGGAGGTGAACCCAATTCATTAATAACTTGAAAAGGCGCTCATGGTGTCTCGCAAAAGAAATTATTTCTCCCGCCTTTTTCACATTTTGTCATGTGGAAACTTCAATGGATCTTGTTGATCTTTTGGGTGATTAACAAACCCAAGGCAGTACATAACTGAAGTTACTGGAGAAAGAAGCATCTAAGAATAAAAATAAGTGTAGTGTACTTTTGTATTTAGCCCCACTGGGTCAATACTTTGTAGAACCACACTTTGGTACAATTACAGCTACAAGTCTGAAATGTCTTACTACCATTATCCATCTAGACACTAGGGATGTTGTAAACAATTATTTTTCTAATTGAGTAATGTATCAATTATTTAAGCAATTAATTGAGTAGTTGAATAAAAATTTAGACAATATTTCATATCAGTGCATCACTAACAATTACTTTTCTGTTGCTTAGAAAACTTATAATAGTAACAGTTCATTTTTTAAGTCTTGACCAAAATGTAATATAAAATCTGAAATTATATTAAATTTAATAATAAAAATAATAAAGCAGCATTTTTGGGCTGCAAGAAGGTGCTGGGTTCGATTTCCCACCCCGGATCTTTCTGCGAGGAGTTTGCATGTTCTCCCTGTGGATGTGTGAGTTCTCTCCAGGTACTCCGGCTTCCTCAGACAGTTCAAAAACATGACTGTTAGCATAATGGTGCTACCACCATGTTTCACCGTGATGGCATTTAGGGTGATGTGCAGTATTAGTTATTTGCCACATGTAGTGTGCCAAAAATGATCAGTTGTGTGTCTCATCTAACCAGAACAAAGTCTTCCACATGTTTCACGTGCTCACCATACAAATGCTAAATCTGACTTCTTCTGGCTTTCTTCCAACAATAGCATAAAGGTTTGTTGTAATATTTACTAATTAGGTGACCGATTGCTGTTGCTTGCGCTGGATTTTACTTGGGACTGTTTAAAGTGGGTAGGCACTTGCAACACTTTTCACATTCTTTTAACATAAAATCCCTACAAAATACGTTGATGTGTGTGGTTGTAATGTGACAAAATCCAAAAAACAGTTTTGCCTTGCACTGTGGGCCTGTACGATGTGCCACATGGAAAATATATAGCCTACCTGACAAGCTTGGTAAAGCAGCTGATGCTCAAACTTCTTGATGCCAAGGATATTTTGGAACATCTCATATAGCTGGTCCTTGCTCAGGATTAGCTCCGAAGCGGCGCTGGCGGTCATGCGTTGCTGAGCCTTTCGTGGATCTTCATCACCACGGTAGATGGTGTCAAATTTGGCCATCCAGGAGCTCAGCACCGTCTCCTTACTGAGGCCGTCGATCTCCGGGAGGCTTCGCACTCGTTTCTCGATGTGCCTCTTGAAGACTTCCCTGAAATCATTGGCTGAGAAGCCGCCACTCTGCACCATCTTAGCCACGCGGTCACTCTTCAGGAAGACCTGGCATGCAAAAGACACAGTCAGACTTTAATATTTGTCTTGCTGATATATGTAAATAAATGCTGGATTGTCTCTGAAGATTATCTCTGTTGATGTTTCAATAAACTTGGAGACAACACATCCCAAATGAAACGTTTAGTGCGGAGGTAATTTGGTATGACAAAATGGACACAGTATTTTATTAGGTGATCATGTAGGCACGTGTGTGTTTGTGTGCATGTTGTGATTTAGTGGGAGGCGGAAAGCCTGTGGTAACAACAAGCTAACACGGACAGAGTCAGGCAAGACAATACTGTCACTGCATCAAGGGAAGCAGCCATCCAAGCTGACAGCATTTGTCACTGTGACAGTCACATTTTGTTCTTCACTTCCATTCTGGCTACAAAGCAGCAGCTTCTGAAACATCACAGCACAGGAGTACATTATCATTGCTTTTCTTATGCATCTTTTCACTAAACAACAAAGGTTTTCTGTGTGAAACAGATGTTAGGTCAGTTGTTTTGGTTTTCTTTGTTATTAAGGTACATTTTTTTTAAAAACACACAAAAAAGTAGAAACGTTAGTTTTATTTAACAATAACAGTTTATTGTTATTGTTATGTTATTGGCATCATAGTGCTTATGACACTATGATGCCATCATCATTTGTTGAGAAATGTAATTAAAGTAATCTTAATGTATGCAAACTTTTGCATTTAAAGACAGCAAAAAAAAAAAAATCTCTAATAATTATTCTGGTATTTAACAAACAAATAACTTTGGTTATGCCAACTGACATAAAACAGGATACATTTACACTAATTAATGCCATAATATCATTACTTTGAATTTTTTGATACATTGTAGTTAGAAATCAGATTTTCCATGTATTGCGGGCGAGAATTGTTGCACATGAAGAGTGCTACTTGTGAATACAAATGCAATTTAGTCTTTTTCAGCACCCACTTGCCCACGCCCACACCTGTAGATTTATGGTGATTTCTAGATGTAATGGGGTACTTGTATTGTGTAAAAGTAACCAAGAAACCATTACACTGTTATAAAAAAAACACATTATGTTCATTATGCAATGTTCTTGCTTTTAGTTTTTTTTTGATGAAGTCGTGTTATGATCTGAAGTCAACCAGTTACGTAACTGCATGACTTTTGTTATTCAGTACATTTCAGAACTTCATGCTGATCGCTACATTTTCATTTTATTTTTATCATATTTTCCAAGAAAGTGATCTCAAGCAGTAACCATGTTCAACCATGTAAAAAAATACATTTCTCTTGTAGTTTAATTTCAGGTTGATAGCGATTTACACAGTTTGCAATAAATCATATTAAACTGCAGCCGTTACATATGTCTCCTTCCTGGCTCCCTCGTCTCACAGTAACTTTAAATATTTCAGGCAGGCTCCTGTTTAGTTGTCTTCCAAAAGAAAAAGAAACAATAACAGTGACCAGCTCTCATCATTTAGTTTAATTCAGTGGCTTGTTTTTTCCATCTTGTCATTAGCTGTTAAGGCTTTTAATGTCGTGCTTTTCGGTGTTGCATGCAAGGCAGTAACGACTTTTGCAGATCAAATTGTGAGGCTGGAAAAAATGGCTGTGTCAACCACACACTCTGACTCATAATCTGTGCAGTGAAAAGCTTCCGCCACCATTTTACCACACAGCCCCTCTCAATTCAGGCATTTTGACAAGGAACAGCTGAAGGATGTGGAGTTCTGTCTGACGTTTTTCATTCGGCAACACTTTAACATTTACTAAGAAAATAAATCAGATATAAAATACATTAACAATGGCTTAAAATATTAGAAAATTAGGTGTTTTATTGCAAAGGTGTAGAATGTTACATCAAGGGAGATGTGTAACAACAACGTAAAAAAACACAAAAAACTCATAATAGAGCATTAAGCTCCTGTGCTTAAGTGGTTTTAAGTGGACTACTGTGTCTTCCTACCTCAGAGTAGCTCTGAACGGCGTTGATGAATGCTTCATCAGCTACAATTTGCGTCTCTCCATTAAGGAAGGCCTGGAAGCGGTCCTTGGTCTGCTGGAGCTGCTGCTTGGAGATCTTTGGAAGCAAGGAGAAAACAGAATAAAAATTAAAAAAAATACGTCAGACATATTCTCTTTAAAGTAAAAATCCAACGTCATGTTCAGAAGTGTTTAAAAAACAGCAAGTGGTTTCGCTTTTTGTCCCCAAATGGGTTTCTATATATTAGCCTTTTACATTTCATTTTAGATGATAATCATCCAGCATTTGAATAATGAATTGCCTTCAGCTATAAAACTGTGCAAAGTTTAGGAAGCTCATTTCAGCAGATTACAACCCCAAAACTCATTTTTTTAGTAATAAAAAAACTTAATTTTTTATCCTTTGTCATTTATAAGCCAGAATCCACATATTGTCCTTTAACGTAGACAGTCATACAATCAAGTTGCCTGAAATCATCCATATGGATGATCTCTTTAACTCTATCCTTAACTAAGCAACTCAACAGTCTAAACATAAGATCCTCAGTTGAAAATAACTCTTTTGGGGCATTTTATATCATGGTCCAATGAAGCTGAAAAAAGCCACAAACAGAAGATATGCCACCCTAACATCACCCTACTGAAAACCTCCAGGCATCAGTTGTACTTTGACTTTCTTCTCATAAGAACTGCAATCACAGGAAGTCAAGTCATGCGCAGCAGTCTCAACAGGAGAGAGAGAGAGAAGAGCAAACACATCAAATACTTGGTGAAATTATTCTATTCCTGCTGAGCCACTTTTTTTCTTCCATCCAAGTCTGATTGCGGTTTATTCAATCTACTAGTTAGTAAAACTTAAATGATAGATTTTTCGTAAAGATTTAATGTTTCAATTCTCAGTTTTTAAATCATAATTTAATATAAACAAGTTTCTGACCCAACCTTGCCCTGTGTGGAAAGTGAAAAACAACTGGTTGTGTGTACTACTTGGTGGTTTGCAAAAAACTGGTAGGAGGAGGACGACTTCTTTTTTTGAAGAATTGTTTTAGTTCAGCCACATTAGAGGTTTGGAGAGTTTCCAGAAAAACCAGACTTTTACGGTCACAGCACAACATCTCCAACAGAGTTCATTTATAAATTTGATTAGGCCAGCCCAAAGCCTTCAATTGTTGCAGCCAGCCTGCTAGTGCATTCATAATTCAATAACAGTTGCAATTAAAAATAGGACCAAGTTGTTTTGGGTGTAGTCAGTGGGTACTATGCAAATGTACACATAAAGGTAAGGCTATGCTCATGAATAATTAATGACGAGACAAGCGTATTTCTGAGGGGTGTTTTCCTAGATGTAGTAGCTTTTCATCCAATTTTACAAACATGTGCACCCCTTTCAGCTAAGTAGTTCACAGGAACAGTGTGACAAATTACTATTATGTTTTGAAGTGGCCCCCAAACCTCATCTGAGACTCAGGATTTTATAGATTATCACTATATATAGATTTAGCAAGGGAGACTGGACACAAAACTAGCAAATAGGGAGGGCTGCACATATTAAAGCATCTGCTTGGAAATGGAATTATGAAACCCAGAGTAACCATCAGGTGCGAAAGTTTTTTGAGTAAAATACATGATTAGTCTACGAAGAAAAATGAGAAAAATCCCACATCATTTTAATAGACAATAAAACTGCATAGCTGCAACTTTAGCTCTACAGCTAGTGGACTCCTACAACCTCTATTTATATTGACCTTGTTCACATGAAGGTGAAAAATAACTATAAAACCATGCGAGTCAAATCATGAAACAGATGGAAGTTTGAGTTCCGTCACTGACAGAATATATTTGCATTTTACCAGCGAGTTTTACTATGTGAGGTCAAAACTATTAATAATTCGGCTTCTGCTGACAGTTTCTCTTGACCAAACTGACTTTATGTGACAACACAGCAAGCTGTTAAGTGTGTGGCTGTGTGAATGAGAGTTCAAGCAGCACGCTGCAACGAGCCAGGTGGATACTGTGCACTTCCTCAACAAAGCACACTTCAAATGCATTAAGTATTTATGACTTTCAGCTTCAGTGCTTTTCATTTCACTGCTAATTAGAGAACTGTGGTGATTAGTAACCAAGCTGATAGATGAGGGGGGAAAAATGCCTTCATTTTCATTTGCGAAAGCCAGACTCTGAGGACACACTTTCCTGCTTTGCTCATATTGATCGACTCTCTGTAGCTCTTATCAAGATTGCAGTGTTACGAAGTGATTCATTTGTCTGCAATGAAGTAGGCAGTGACATTAATCACCCTTCACGTATCAATGGAGAAGCAATGCATATGTAGTGTAATTTCTTTTCACTTTGAACTATCATTTTCACATTAAATATTCTGCTTATATGTAGGACTTAACTTGTTAGAAATGTCATTCTAGCTAAGGCAGATGCCTTAAATTCCAGGCTTTATGGGTCTGGTGTCCTGCATCTGTTTCTGCTTCAACAAGCCTGAATTAAATATCTAACATCCTGACTGGATGTTAAGGACGTAATTCCTGTGATTCAGGTGCGTTAAACATCTAAAAGTTGCAGAACACCACCGGCCTTTTATGACAGATTGAGACCTCTGGTTGCACTTCTATGAGGAGGCCTCTGTGGCTTTGGATTAAAATGGAGATCAGTCCTGATCCATGCAGCGTGCAGGCAGAGAGTAAAAACACTATAAAAACAATCCCCTCTGACCAGTTTACCACCATGCAGGTTAAAATATTTATCTAATTCCAAGTATTGTATATGTGGAGACATTTCACCACACCATTCTACGATATTGTTTTATTTATAAAGAACTTTAAAATCAGCCAAAATGCTGTGCAATAAAACGTGGTGATGAATTATTTACTGTTTTTATTTTCTTTGTCTAGTAACATACTGTATGTATATTTTCTATTTATGTAGATATAATGTAGATGTATCAATTATATGTGAAACACACTTTAAGATGCTGCTTTTTGTTTCACTTTTTTTTATTTGAAACAGTTTTTATTATTTTTTCTTGGAAATGTAGGTTTTCTCATTTCTATTATTCCAACTGTTAGCTTTATTGGCTTTCAAATGTCCATTTTTCCAGTCGTTTTTGGCTTGATTAAAATTTTTGTGATGCCCTTTTGTTGACCTTTTACTATAAACAGGCTTTATCATCAAATTTGGTTCCAATAAAAAAAAGAAAACGTATTTTCTGTTGGCGTAGACAGCATTACTGTCATATCTCACATGATGTTCTAAAGTGTTCTGGTGCAACTGCAAATCTCAGTGCATTTTATTGGGATTTTATGTGACACGTCCACACAAGTTGTCAATTGCGAGGAAAAGGATGCATGGTTTCCAACTGGTCTATTGAAGTGCCAACCCGATAAAACAAACAGAGGTTTGTTGTTGTAACCTCATATAATGTGCAAATGAGGCGTGGATACTGTCTCAAAGCCCTGTACGGTAGAGTGTGATAAACAAAAAAAGGTGCATAGTATGCTCAACATCCCTTACCTTTTTCTACATCCCCAGTTGTGTTTAAACTGTTCTCTTCTTCATTATATCATGTTCCACATCCACAGCACTAAGCAGGGTAGCGAGGTGTTTTTACATTTCTAATAATACTTAAGTGCCACTTCATAATTATTTGCTGACTATAGCCAGAATTTTATATATATATATA
>NW_006799941.1:5692462-5704763 GCF_000485575.1 Poecilia formosa
TATATATATATATATATATATACAAACAGCTGCATGACTCACAGGAATAAATTCCTAAGTCTGAGGTGAGGGGTAGCTTGCTTTTGCCGTTTTTGCCTGATAAGTCCTTCATAACACTGGCATGATTCATCACTCCAGAGAGCATGTCTACGCTACACTCGAGAGTCCATCGCTAGTGTGCGAAACACCACTGCAAACTGGAAGGAAGCAGCTGCTTGCCGAGGGAAACCAACTCATTAAGCCTCTATACAGACTGCTTCCGAGCTAATATGAACGCCACATGCAATATGGTTTTTACCTTTTGACTGATTTTATATTGTTCCCGACTTTCTTTTTTTTTACTTTATTACAATACCACATTTAATTGGGAAATATTTAGACGCAATGATTTCTCCCATTTTCTGTAATAGAAGTCAGATTGCTATACATTTATGCTGAAAATGCTGGTAAGCTTCAAACCACAGTGAAACAACACATTTTGGAAGCTAAAAGTACCGTATTTTCCAGACTACAGAGTGCACCATACTATAAGCTGCGCTTACAATTATAAAAAAATAAAAATAAAAATAAAAAATAAAAAAAACTGGAAAGTACATATATAAGCCGCACCGGGTATAAGCCGCTGGTATCTCCGCCGCTCTTGGTTTTCCATGTGTTGGATTTATTAAGGATCCAAGCCCTCCGTCTCCAACGCCTTCAACTTAAAAGCTGCATCATATGAGTTTGAAGAGATTTCTCCGCTGTGCCTGTTGCTAGCATGTTTGTTCTAAATGAAAATGAGCACTTTCTTCTTTGATTTGCAATTTTGACTTCCAATGATTCACTTCTTGCTAAAGAGCCCCCTGGTGGTTGAAGAAAAATCCATAGAAAAGCCACACCGGGCTATAAGCCGCTTGGTTCATAGCTTAGGAAAAGAAGTAGCAGCTTATAGTCCGAAAATTACGGTAGTCATCATAGCAGTGCTGAGATAATTTTTGAATTTTGACCCATATATTATTCAAGCGGCATGCACTTCTATCACTTTATCAGATGGCTTTTTTGTGATAGTGAAATTTATGAAAAACTGAAAATCGCTTGACAGTCCACTGCAGTAACATCCATGAAAATCAGGTTTTGAGCTCACAAAATTTTAGTTTAGAGAAATTTAAACCTCAATTCTTATCATACGGATGTGAAGTATGGTGCACAGCTATACATTTCTGGATTGGTTTGTAAATTAAAATGATCAAAAGTGCTTTAAAACTTTGTTTTTCTTTCTTGGTTTTGAATCCACATGTAATGAACCTGTGAGAAAGTGTTTTCAGCTGCCCTTGCAGTGCTGTGAAGAGTAGAGTCATTAGCTAATTGAATGCAGTGAACAGGGAGCTGTAGCAACTGCATGTTGGTGCAGTAAAGCCTCTGCTGTGCTGACTCACACTTGGGGTTCTTCTGGAATTATATAACACTAAGAGGATACGTTAAATTAGGCTGTTTTCCAAAATTAATGGTCAAGATGCTTGGGTTTGCATTGGCAAATACAGCATTGACTGACTAATAGTAAATATATATATATAAATATTCAAGGTAGAATTGGAAGTCAACCTCCACAATTTATTTAGGAAAACATTAACCATACTATCTGTATTAACATCGACCAGAGGGTATCTTACAAGCCAACTGCTCCCATTGTGTGTAAATCAGTCTGCACTGGCGGTGTTCAGCTAACATGGTGTCATTGGATCGACTACACAAACAAATAGCATTTTATTGTAGACAATAGCAGAGGCCCACATCTGATTACACACTGAGTACCAGAACAAGTGCTGCACGGCAGCTGCAAAAAGTCCACCAGCAGCCAGTCTGTTCAAACAAACACAACAAAAACACCAGGATTGTGGAGTGACTGCTTCCGCAATCAAGTATTGTATAAATACAGATGCACAAGCTATTATCCCCAGTCAAACTAGCATTGACAAAACACAACAAACGCAATGAGAGCAAATATACCTGTCCGTTTGGTTAATAAACAGCCAGGTGTATGTTTTGAGCAAAGCTCGATACACTGCAAGCACGGATAAAACAGAGAGACGCTGGCGCTTTACGACCAGCCTTCACACTGCTGTCATCGTTGTCACTGTGGCACCGCTGTTATATCCTGGAGAACACTGTGTTCATATCAAGCAAAGCGCCGTCTTATAACAGTCATCCATAATCACACCACCGACTTGCTGCCAGGAGCTCAGCGGCTTCCTCTCTATCAGCACTCAGTGGCAGTGTGCAAAACAGAAAGAAGTTCATGGAGTTGTAGAATGAAAATCTGCAGGAAATGTTGTACAAATTTGGTTCAAAACAGTAAAATCTGTCCTTTCTGTAGCAAACGTGGCATATGCAAATGAGATGTAGCCAGAGAAATTTCTAGCACACATCCATGCACTGAGTGGTTGACTGTGTAAAATGAAATTGCTTATCTAGGTAAAACTTGTTCATTTTATATACATAGCGATGCATACTAAGTATTCATCTATGTTACTTTTGATGAATATTGCTTGCAGCTGATAAAAACCCAAAGTTTATTTATTTTATTTTTAATTAGAGTACTGCATTGGACCAATTAAAAAAACTATAGAAACTTTATGTTATGAACATTTTATAAATAACACAAAGAAAGAAGATTTAGAAGGCTGTCATCCCAGGGAAAGTGACTGAAGCTAGATAAACTGGTTGTGCAGAGAATGCTATATTGAAGCAGTTTCTGTGAAGTAATGACTGGGAATCGAACCAGTGACAGCTTCATTGTGGGCTGTAGCCTCTGTATATGATGAGCCTGATCCACCACTGAGCTGTGCAGCACCCACACTTTGCTCCACTCCTTCACCTGTTCTTTTCTTTTTTTCTTCTTTTTCTCTTTAATTCATGTGGATTTGAGGTTTCGCAGAAATGCCTGCAGATTTGAAAAGTTCAACTCCCGATGTATGTAAGCAACTTTTAAAAGTGCAAGCATTACCGGCTAAATTCCCATGAGCAGCAAAGCCTCCAAGCAAACATCAGAAAATGTCTCAACATTTTGCTCCTTTGATAAAAAAGAAAAAGAGGGCAGAACATTTCAGGAGTATACCGAGCATGAAACCTCAGCAGAGCAACTGCAGGAAGCTGCCCCTCGTGCAAATATCAAGAATAAAAACAAAAACAAAGAAATAAGCACACTGTTCTTTTTTTTTTCCTGTGGCTCCTTCATTACAACTGAGTCAGTTCTGCAGGAAGAAAGAATTTGATCATTTTTCTGAATGCATAACATAGGAAAATTGCCTTTATTTACATTTGATGAAAAAAAGTCACAGGTGAATGAACATTTTCCTAATGGGAAAAATAAATTAAACGTATATTTGTTAGGAGGAGGCAATAGAATATATACAATTACTGAGCTGTGTCAACTTTTTGGATTTAATAACATTACTTCCTCTAGAAGAGTCTTCTTAACAGCCCCTTGAAGAGTTTGTTTAATTTTGCATGAAACAAAAAGAATGATACCAGTGATACGACTGCGTTTTTCAATAAAGCATAAAGCTGACTCTGAGTTCTTGTTTCCATCGCTACCACATTACTCCGTCCTCCCATTTTTCACTTTTCTTTAAAATACAATTGATTTTCCATCTTTCCCTTCTTGTGCTCTTTGTTTTCAGGTGTGATTATCTCTAGTAGTTGCTAGATTATTATGTGAGTATTAAGAAGTGAGAGATCTGTTGGAAATAAAAAAATTCAGCATTAGACATTTTTGGGAAACGTCTTATATATCTATATTGATAACAAGAACTACATACTGAAAATGTTAAGACAATTTTATCCTGTGATTTAAAAAAAAAAAGGCTGCAGTTTTCAAAACTATGACATTTAATCCTGTTCAGCAGTCCACAAATATGGACTGTAAAAGTTTAGCCTCTTAAATGTTTGTGAAATCATAATCAGTGCTTGAGCTATTTCCCACTGACCACATATGGACAATATTAAGTCCCTCGCTTTATGTGTTTTTGTCATTCAGAAGTTCCTCTAATCAAACAGTTAGCAGGACATTTGTAGACAATTAACCTTTTTTTTTTTTGGTGCATGTCTCATTTTGGGGTTTATGTAGCTATCTATTAAAGGCAATGCTGATATTTCAAAAGCAATGGTTCACAGAAACCATTAAGTCTTACCAAAATCATAATCGCCACCTATGTTAGGGTAAAACGGCAACAAGATCTGAATAATAATTCAAGCAATAGATTTACATCTTTATTCTGTAAGAGAAATCTTCTTGATCCGATCTCTCTCTCTCTCTTCCTTTCTTCCCCGTCGTTATTCCTATGTGTTCTTGGACACGTGTTTTGGTCAATCGTATTTCCTCACCCAATGCTAGAGATCAAAGCTGTGAGTCTGAGTAAAATCAAAGTGCCTCTGAACTGGAGCACTGTTATGTTAAAAGTCTGTCAGAGGCAAGAGCGCTGCTTGGTGACTTTGTTCAGAGGAGTTGTGACACGAACATGTGAAGCTCAGGACAGATGACTCTTGCTGAGCGTCTACCTGACATTCAGCCTCGTGCCAGCTCGGCAGCCGCTCTTTGTGTTCTTCATGCCTCAGTGAGAGCCATCAGAGTGAGAGGCAGAGAGGATTGCAGTAATGGCCATGTCCCGGCTCCTCTGTCTTTAATGTGGAAAATCGCCACAACAAATCTCCCTCACAATCTCTTTCCTCTTTGTCCTCTACTTTCCATGCTTTAGCAGCTTTTCTTTTGAATCAGTGTTCCACAACACTGCCCACAATCGCAAAAAATTATTCTTGAGCCTTTAATTTCCCCTAAAAGGCGGGCGAGATGAAATACAACTAGAAAGAGACATAAATTCCCAACAGATTCACGACTTGTAGCCAAATGTATCCATTAAGAAACCATTTGTTGAACGTGTTGAGCACAAGTGCTTTCCACTTTTTTTCTTTTTTTTCTTTTTTATCTGGCAAGCGTCAGCTCACTGTTTTGAAATGAAATGACCTTCCTTTTGGATAGCCAGCACGTGTTGTAAAATGAGTCACTTTTGCATAAACTGAAACTCTTCCCAGAGCAGAAAATTGTTAAAAATGTCCTCTTCACAACAGGTTCTGGTTGTTCTCTGTGTGCATGCCAAGGGTTTACTCTGGCACACAAGCATCTCTGTGGACCACTAACTTTATGACATTGCATATTTTTCAGTCTAACATTAAGTTTGATGATGGACATTGAACAATCAATTTCAATGGCTTGTACCAAGCTGTGCCTGCATGGCAGGTCCGGCAAGCATCCTAATCGACTGCAGTCTAAACAGATCTCAGCATACAGAGAAAAGGAGGAGGAAGTATGAAGAAAAATCTTGAGTGCTTCAATTCTAATTTATGTCTTGGACCATTGTACATTTAAATACAGATAAAGTATTGGGACACTTTATGTACTAGTTTAAATTTGTGCAAATGTAGTCAGCTGATGTGCTGAAAGAAGATGAATTTTCTTTTTTTTTTAGGAAAGGGCATCACCCCACAATACTTAAAATGTAGTCTTATTAAGTCACTTTTACACACACAAACACACGCCTACAATATCAGATGGTTTGTCCTTTCTAAGAAAAAAAAAAAGTGAATGAGAGCAGATTAAAAATGAAATCTTGAGAAAATAGAGTACATGTGCTCAGAAATATATATGAGTAACATTTATGAAGTCAAACAACTGTTACAAATTTGACAGAAAGCATAATTTAAACGCAAATTAAATCAGTACAAACTGGATCCTTTTGGAGCTGTAAATAAACTGAACTGTGAACACTAATTAATTCAGTATTCTGTATCACATTTTGTGAAGTTAGTTCTTGCAAAGTGTGATCTTGTGTAACAATACACACAAAGTACTGCATTCATCAGGAATGATGAAAATGAGAAACCTGTGTGTTACATTATGTAAACCAAAATACCACACTGCCCATATGAAAAGATCACATAATGTGGCCACTAGAGAAAAATTGAACATGATGCTAATTTAATTCTAATTAGCTTTTATTTGAAATACGGGTTTGCCTTTTTGTATTGAGTTTGCATGTTCTGCCTGTCCATATGTGGGTTCTCTCCAGGTTCTCTGGCTTCCTCCCAAAGTCCAAAAACATTAAGGTTAACTTTACTGGTCTCTCTAATTTGCTCTTAACTATGAATATGAGTGTGTGTGTGTATTTTTGTTTGTCCTGTATGTCTCTGTTTTTCCCCATGACTGTCCAGGGCTTTTCGCCCAGGTACCACTGGAGATAACCACCAATCACATAATGTGACCACACAAGTATAAGAGTATGGTAGTTCTGATTATTAATTTCAAGCATGCACAACTAATCATACATATAAAAAGTAGTGTCTAAAACATGAATAACATCACTCTTCTCTTCATGTGGTGAAGTCTCACCACATGAAGAGAATATCTTCTTCAAACATCCAAATTCAAACAGTTTAGTCAAAGATAAATTTACCTTAGGATACTTTTGTTGGAAAAAATGTCATTTAAACAGACAGACTAATAACAGAGATGCAAGGAGTTTGCCCAATGACTACCAAATCATTCTAAGTAGGATTCACATAACTATGAAATTTCCTGTTATGTAAACTTTGATGTGAAGCTAAATGTTTTTGTCAGACAATCACCAGCTAACAGGCAGAATCTATGTATGGCAGAATTAACTTTTCCTGCATTTAATAAACGCTCAGTTTCTTTTTTTTACTTGACTAATATAAGGCCCCATCTTTTCAATAGTCACCATTCGCCAGCAGAGCTGTCCATTTTTCAACTGCTCACTATCAGCATCTGTTGAATCAGCAATCAAGTCTCCTCTGTGTTGTTTAAAGAGGAGTATTTTCCTTTCTCACTGTAAATCTCACTTTGGATAGGAGCCCTCAAGTACTCAATGTAATTAAAGTTGGACAGGAAAGGCGGTCGGGAAATTCCTCGGTCTTTGAGGCCTTTTCTTGCTAAGCCAAGCTGTACGTTAGATAAATGGACAGTTTCTCGTGGCTTTATCAATTGCTTTGGACTGCAGAAAATAGCAACAGGTATGGCACATTGCTTGTTGCCCATCCCAACCCAATCTGATCGTCTTGTTAAGTGTTTTTGAGATAGGTGTTTTTACAGACTTTTAATTAGTAATCAATGGCTCTTTATTCTCCAAGAGCAGAGGTCTCCAGTCCTGATCCTCATTGCCCACTGCTCTGCATGTTTTAGGGGTTCACCTGCTGCTGCACAGCAGAATTAAATGAATGGGTGATTAACAAGCTTCTGCAGCAACTGAAGACTTGTTAAGAGTGTACGCGCTTTGAGATCTCCAAAATCTCCAAATCTCCAAAGCTCACCGTCAGTGAACCAAAGCAAAGAAAGACATCTTGTGGTTACCATGTCTACATACCAACCTTTAGGCGCCTCAAAATCTCTCTTAGGACTTTAATTTAGCTATCCATTATCTAACAGTCTTATTTGAAGGGTCGCGAGGGAGGCTGGTGGCTATCTCCAGTGGTCAAGGTTACACCATCTACAGGTTGACAAGCTGACGTTAACTTGATTAAATTCAAATCTGTGCACTCCAGCTATTTAGTAACACTTAATTTAGCTGGATATGGGTGCTTTTGCCAAATGAGACCTAGATTAAGCTTCTGAGAAACCAACAATGGAGTTGTGAAATTATAAATTATGCCAACAACCAAGTAAGGTGGAGGGTCTACAATACTGTGGGCCAGTTCCTCCTCCAAAGACTCTTGGAAGCATGTTAGAGTCGATGACATCATGAATTATTTGTGCCAGAAAACTAAAAATTGGTTGTCATTTGTTCATTGGACACGATGATTAAAAGCATGTGGTTGAATAAGGCAAAACTGGTTTGCCAAAAGCAAAACTATTTCTAAACCCAAGTTCTTTTGAAAAAATGTAAGCTGAGGTGAGCAGAAGGAAGCGTAAAAGGAAATCCAGGACTAGATGGTCTAGTGTAGAGAGGTTATGCAAGACTGAATGGTCAAAAATTGTGTTGTAAAACATATGATCAACAGAGGTAACTGACAGGATTTGAACCCAGGACCTTCTTGCTGCAAGGCAACAGTACTACCAACTGCACCACTGTGCAGGCTAAGCATGTTGCATAAATCTGAAATCTCATATGCAGGCTTATGTCTCTGAGATAAAGCTTTCTAATATTTGTTATTCATTCCTAAGATTGAATGTCTTTCATTACGGAAGTGTATATCCCTAGCATGTGTTGAAGTTGTTAATGGTTTGGGATAGAAATTGGATAGAACACGGTCATAACTATCATCCGCTTCACACTTACTGTACGTGTGCAGAGTAGTCAGTGTAAAATCGATGGATGCAATTTTAGAAGGGTTCGTGCTGTTTTAAAAATTTAACATCTACTTTTCAAGGAACCAGCCCTCATTTTGCTTCTCTTTAGTACTGCTGTAATGTGCGGCATGGGCAGCAGATATCATACTGTTCCTCATGAGGTGGTATAACATAAAATCATAAGACACAGTAGATCTATCTGTCTCAGCCTCTGAAGGCAGCATGAAGAAAACAACAACTGTTCTCGAGAAGATAAATCTGCTTCCCTTTCAATGAGCGGTGCTCTGCAGAAACACACTGGTGTGCAATGGTGTTTTGGTCTTTCATTTTATTTCGCACACTTGAGTATTTTTTATTTTTTCTGATAGTTTTTGCACTCGCTCCTAAATTTAGACTACCAATGTGAAGAGAAGTTAATTATAAAAGTGCTCTGCGAGGACACGTGCTTTGGACTATATTAACACATTCTAATTAACACATACAATACAAATAAGTCATTATTGTTGCTTTCATCAGTAGACAAAATCCTTGCACAGTGCAACCAATACATTCCTGCACGTTAACACAAAGGCTCGCTGTAATTTTTGCCTGTCAGTAGCTATTTCTGTGATCTCTACATTGGTCAGAGAGAATCAAGTTACAACAGAATATTTTTAATTGGTCTAACGTAAATCAAATGGACCCCACATCCATTTATCTTTAAAGGAAAAGACATTAAAAATTAGATCTTGCAAGCTTTCCCTTTTTAGCTGCTTCTGAGAGAGTGAAGGATGTGTAATTTGTGAAGCTGTGATATGTTTCAGGAGACTGCACAGATTGCTGGTGAGGGGGTACTTCACCTGCTGTTTTTCAGCTGTCACCCTTTTTGAATCTACTTTCATATCTGTGGCATTGTGGAACACCTTCGCTTTTCAGTATTTATGCCATANTTAGACTACCAATGTGAAGAGAAGTTAATTATAAAAGTGCTCTGCGAGGACACGTGCTTTGGACTATGTTAACACATTCTAATTAACACATACAATACAAATAAGTCATTATTGTTGCTTTCATCAGTAGACAAAATCCTTGCACAGTGCAACCAATACATTCCTGCACGTTAACACAAAGGCTCGCTGTAATTTTTGCCTGTCAGTAGCTATTTCTGTGATCTCTACATTGGTCAGAGAGAATCAAGTTACAACAGAATATTTTTAATTGGTCTAACGTAAATCAAATGGACCCCACATCCATTTATCTTTAAAGGAAAAGACATTAAAAATTAGATCTTGCAAGCTTTCCCTTTTAAGCTGCTTCTGAGAGAGTGAAGGATGTGTAATTTGTGAAGCTGTGATATGTTTCAGGAGACTGCACAGATTGCTGGTGAGGGGGTACTTCACCTGCTGTTTTTCAGCTGTCACCCTTTTTGAATCTACTTTCATATCTGTGGCATTGTGGAACACCTTCGCTTTTCAGTATTTATGCCATAGAAGCAACAACGAAAATAAAAGAAATGTAACAGAATCACCTGTGAAACAGTAGGGAACATTTTTCTGCACCGGTTTTCAGACGTTGACTGACGTGTTTGTTGTTAACTGAAAACCTGACTTTAACAATTGCTGGCACCGCAGGCTTGGTTGATTCATTTTTTTGAGGTACAACACAATTAAGACGTCCTGTATAATAATGTAAATAATTTCAGTGTCACATTGTCCCTTGGCTGCAACAAATGGAGAACGGCCTGTTTCTGTTTCTTTTGATTTATTTCAAAACCAATTTATAAATCCATATGTGGAAAAGAGAGAGGTGATATGCATTGAGGCTGTAAAATGTCAACATATGGAGATGAATTTAGCATCATGTTTACATTGCATTGGTTTTCGTAAAAAAAAAAAAATAAATTTAAAAAAAAAACTCAAGCCCAATCAAATTAAATGAGAACATCTGAGGACATCGATTTTCAAAATCAAAATGTTGTGCTTGTAAAATGACAAATATCAGAAAGTGAGCTAATGTGCGTTGCTTCACAAGGTACCACAGACATTGTAACTGAGTTATCCAGGAGAGCATCCTTCCTTCCCTATCTCTCTCTGAACTGTTGAAGTAACAAGAACAGCGTCATCTGCTTTTGTCCACCTTGTAATTTACAATTTATCTGTAAGCAGCAACTCATAGCACTTTTTGTTCTTACTCCAGATTTCCACTTTTACAGACCAAATGGCAATTTGGAGGTGAGAAAAATTTCCATATGGACAGGTCTGTTCCAAATGCAGCAGAGTCACAGCAGAGTGCACTGCAAAGCTGTTATCGGGCTTTAACATATTAATAAACAAAGGCCACTTTAAAGATGGAACTCACTAATTTCTCTGCCAACAGTACTAATTACATTAAGGCATTGATTCAACCTGCTGGCAGATAAGTAGGTCAAATTATATTCTGAAAATTTGCTACATTGCAATTTATAAAACAATTTGGTGTTATGGATCAGATTGAATTAATTAACAGAAGTTTCTCTTTTACAGTGTTCACTTGCAAAATGTAAATAAGGCTACGATAGCTCTACATTTGTTTTATAAATACATTACTCAAGAGAAAATCCCTAACTGCTTCAGTGGTTAGGTGTCTTCACTTAAGCACTCGAGAGATTTATAAAATAGCTTTTTACAATGGAAAAACAAAATAAACAAGACATATTTCAAGACAAAGGAGACTGTGCAAAGATTTCTAAAAACAAATTTGTGCCCATAGAAAAATGGACACAATTTAAAAAAACAACTAATAATCTCAACACAAATCTTCAGAAATAATTCAGATATTTTAAAATTCATCTCCTGTGAGTTTTGTTTTTTTTTCCTACCCCTGCTTCAGCTACTTAGGGAAATTATTGTGTTTGAATAATGGCAGATTGTAGCCTCCTGCACTATCACAATGATTGCACTAACACAAATCTATACACGTGCAAAGAATCTCAATAATTTACTCGTTTTCACTGTGACGAGGGCATTAGTGTAAGTATGCCCAACGATGGTTAGCCTTGTGTTCAAACAAGCATGCCACCAGTTAATTATGCATGAGCACTTATCCATCGCTTTTCGAACTGCTTCCTTCACGTTAAATAACAAAAACATTTTTTCCTTTGCCCTTCAAAAAGGAGGCAACAGTCTGTTCCTGCCCTCCTCCCCTCTCCAAGGCTTATCCTTCCACAAGGTTATGGCAATACATTTGAAGGAGCAGCATCAGCAGAGCTAGCATGGTTTGCAGCCTGGCCTGTTTCCGTGTGATAGCCCATCGATGGTGCGGTTTGTGTGCCAGAGCTTCTAATAAAGGATTATTGTGGAGCTGCTCCACATGTTTCACTGAGGCCCTTTAAGTCTTTTCATTACATAAATTGTTTCATCATTTTTCTGTGACTAATCTATAATAGCCAAAATGGTTAAAAAAAAAGAAAGAAAAAAAAGAAAAAGGCCACATATTAAAGTGGGCATCCAATGCAGGGAGAAATTTATATGATGAATTGTTGCATAAAGACATCTGAAGAGCAGTAATGCTGATTCTACAGGGTGAATTGTTGTTTTTTCTAACAATGCTGAACTGTATTATTGTTCTCATCACAACAAGTTAAAACACAAATATCATCAAGGTATTAAAAAGACTCAGAATCAAACACTCTATGCTTCAGCTGGCCTTCGCATCTTGCTGCAAACTGCCAGTCAGCTGGCTAAAAGAAAGCTCCTCATTTCAAGACACATTTGACTGTCACAGAAAAACAGACACTTAAGGGTGTGGGAAGTGTGGACTATCATAGCTATCACTCTTATACAAGTAAGATTGGTTTAAAAATACAGTTGGCAAGCTATATAAATTGCAGGCTATCATATTCTTCAGTCGTGTCGACGTTTAAATTCTTTTTATTGAGATGGAAGAGAAAGCTATTGTTTTCTCCAACTCTATGGAGTATGCAGCAAAACGTAGAGCTGTCCCCACCCC